>NW_026931089.1:240000-464945 GCF_032062105.1 Saccostrea cuccullata | reverse complement strand
CTTTGAACTCTGCTCTTTGGTATTAATCAACCATTTTATGATAAAATTTGCAAAATTTTGAAATATGTTGCCCCTGGGTTAGTGGTTCCTTTGGGGTGAGGTGCACAACTGGGTATAAAGTGGAAGTATTTTCTCTTTGTTACTCTGATCTACCTCCGTATTAAGTAAATAGAGTAAGTATGCTAAGTTAATAATTATGATAAACAATGGTGCCTCTTTCAAAATTTTGAATTTCATGGCCTCTGGTTTAAAACTCAAACCATTTAATTGTTTGAAAGTTGTTACACAATACTCAGGTGACCTATAAGGCCCATGGGCCTCTTGTTAAAATTATCTTTTACATCATCTTTAACAAAATCTTATCAAATACATGTAACACAGGAGCTGTCATATCAGGACCTCATTAGGTTTTAAGTATCCATAAAGAGAAATCGATTGGTGAAATTATACAGTTTAACTCGGTTCTTGGTAACTCACGAATTCCTTTTCTTAAGGCATTCAATATATAACGACCATATGTTGTACCTCATAAATAAATGATCCGCTATTTTAATCAAGGTAGCATTTTGAGGATGTTATCAAATAACTAGAAATAGAATGCCCCGCCGACAGTATATTAGTAATGCAACATGATAATTTGTATGAAATTTTATCAGAATACCTTAAAAAGTGATGCAGTTGCATTGCTTACATCAGTATGTATCACCATAAAAGGTTTGACATATTTTGACATTGAGGTCAAGGTCAAAAATGCCAAAGTCAAAAAATGCTGATGCATTTGAAAAGCTCTCATCAGTATGTATCAGCATATGAAGTTGAAAAATTATTATAAATGGTTTCTTTAAAACTGAATTACGCCAATTTGATAAAAGTGAGGTCAAGGTCAAATGAAAGGTCAAGGTAAAAATTTTTAATACAGTTGAAATGCATTCATCAGTATGTAATATGAATATGCATATGAAGTTTGACAATAATTTAGTAATGTGAGATCAAAGGAAAGGTCAAGGTCGAAAATGTTGATTCAGTTGTATATCTCTCATCAATATGTATCAACATATAAAGTTTGATAAAAAATCTTGAATGATTTCTTTGAAACTTACTTTAACACAATTTGATAAAAGTAGGTCAAGGTCAAAGGAAAGGTAAAGGTAAAAAATGTTGATGCAGTTGAATAGCTCTCATCAGTATGTATCAGCATATGAAGTTTGATAAAAATATCTTGAATGGTATCTTAAAAACTGAGCTAAACACTTATTCAAGAAAAGTAAGGTCAAGGTCAAAGGAAAGGTCAAGGTCAAAATTGTTGATGCAGTTGAATATCTCTCTTTAGTATGTATCAGCATATGAAGTTTGATAAAAATATCTGGAGTGATATCTTTAAAACTGAGCTAAACACTTATTTAAGAAAAGTGAGGTCAAGGTCAAAGGAAAGGTGAAGGTCAAAATTGTTGATGCAGTTACATAGCTCTCATCAATATCTAGCAGCATTTGAAGTTTGATAACACCATCTTGAATGGTATGGTTAAAACTGAGCTAAACACTAATTTTAAAAAAAGTGAGGTCAAGGTCAAAGAAAAGGTCAAGGTCAAAAAATGTTGATGCAGTTGCATGGCTCTCATCAATATCTATCAGGATACAAGAAACATATATTGACGCAAGCGTCAAAAATCGGCCGCAAACCCAATTAATAAAGTAATAAGAAACTGAAATTTGCGTGATCTGTTCTTAAAATTTGTTACATTTATCTATTAACGTAGGTCGCGGGTTTGCTGACGTCATTAAAACTGGGTACGCAATGTATATGATTTGGGCGACTTTTGTGCACATTAGATTATGACGTAACGGTGAGAAATGGAAAAATTCAGTACATTATCTAGCTATAACTTTTGTTAAAATTGGTAGTTTAGTGTAACAGATTAAATTAAAAACAGCTAAGGCACCACCGGGGTAATACTAATGAAACATAAACTAAATTAAATACAATTTTTGAGCGGCATTGATCTATTGTAAGTAACCACAGGCACTTTAGATATGACCCCTTCCCTCCTTTTCATTTTTTACTTGCTAACGTCGGGGGTGAGTTAACTTTTTTCCTATTTTTGAATTTTAACTCCACCCAACATGTGCATGTTGATTTAATCGAAATATTTACTAATCGGAGGCACATAAAGAATTATATAAATGGATATCTGAAAAGGAAGAAGAGTGTGTTTCAAATTTATCGATGTCTGCATATTCCATGATTCTCTAAGCTGTAGATATATAGTGATCAAGTGAAGATTAATAAAAACAAATTGCAAGCCGTCTCTTTTATGTATCAGAAAACAAAATACATGTATTTAAAAACAGCGGTAAGAGATAAAAGGGTAACATTATTAATAACATGCAATACATATTAAAAATAGGAAAACCCCAGAAAAACAGAAGGGGGGATGATACTCCAATTGCCCGTGTAAGTAACGGCATGTGTTGTTGTTAGTTACATATACATAATTATTTTATTTGCTTCTTTACTTACCATGTTCATTCAGTAAAATTAATGTTATATGTATACATTGAAAGTCTAAGCTGTCTGTTGATTACGCCAAATAAAATTAATGTTTAAGTTATCGTCCCATTTACTCCTCTAAAAATTCCTTGTACGCTTTTCTATCCTTACGTATAAGCATAAAATAAAAGCAAGTTAAGATTTATTTTAGTTATTCGCTGCCTCTTTGTAAACTTTAATAAAAACATTTTCAATGTACACTGTATACACTGAATGCATTAATACTTATACTCGGGAGGATATCTGGCGGAAATTGATTTATAAAAAGTTATAATTATTATTGTTGATTTTATAGCCTTGCTAAATTTTCTAAAGAAAAAGGATAGATACAAAGCGTAAAAACCACATGGGGGGGGTGGGGTGTTAGTAGTTCTTGACTTCTAAATTATCTTCATACCTACGACGTTTCAAACAAACTTCGATCACAGATCTGCAATTTCAACGGGAAAGCGGGGTCTGCCTTTTTCAGAGGGGAATACAAGGTCACTTTTATTTTGCAAATTCCGGCAAGAATCCGCGCATGAAGAAAACAAAACAAAAAGAAAAGAAACGGTAAGAAATAAACACATAAAGAAAATATAAAAAAGAAACTGAAGGACTGATTGTTGGTTTACGCCTTTTACGTGCACTTTCACTAATATTAGACGTAATAAGCTTAAAGAGGAAAATGTCTAGTAATTATTTTATTGAATTATTATGAAAATGGTAATTTTAAAGCAGATATACGCGAATTTCCTTTTTCTTGAAATCAGTAAAAGTTTTTTTGTTCTGTATACAGGATCAGTATTCATGACGTCAAGCGTGACGTGGCGGTATTTTATGACGTTGTTCTTAAAAACGCTACATTTTTCAACATAAAAGTAATTATCGTCAATTAAATTACGACAAAATGAGCTCCAAGACATGCTAATTTTTTCAGATAGATTTATTTCAAATCAATTCTATTTTTAAATACCAACGGATAAACAAATTCGTCTGCGCGATTTAAAAGTTATTAATATACTGAAAGGAAAAAGAAACGCAGGGTAAACTTTTGAGATGAATTAGATTTGTTTTTCGTAAAATATTTTTTAGTTTTCCTATCTAACTTTTAAAATCATCTTTCATAAAGATATAACTAAATTTTCATATGATTTTGTGTAATTATTCATGAGTTTGGCACTTGTAAACTAACTCTGGTAGAAGTTTGATGATTAAGTAGTTTTTACATAAAAGTACAAAACTAAAGTTTAAACTTAGCTATAACTTTAATAAAAACGCAGCAAATATAAAATATGTGGGGCTCCTTGCTCTCTTTTAGAGGATACAGTACCCGCATCGTTATTCTTTACAAATCTATCGTGTCCTATCGTGCGTGTATCCTATCGTATCGTGGTGTATCCTATCGTTTCCTATCGTATCGTGTTTTGCGTTTTCTATCCTTTTCCGTTTATGTGTTTTGCGTTTAATTTTATCATTCTATCGTGTTTTGCGTTTATCTTTATATTCGGAAACCCTTGCTTTTTATCTTTACTACAGGAAGAGACTACGGTAATTCCAGTTTCTTTTCGTTTTGTTAAAAAAATAAGATTATTTTAACAAACGAGAGCGCGCATCCCAGTTTGATCATTTAAAGAAATATTAAAGTAAGTTGACTGGAAATATATAAAAATATAATTAATAAATTAAATAATTAATAATTAATTAAATTAAAAAAAATAATTATATCATAGTCAAGCAGAATGTAAATTAATTTTTGAAAATGTACACTATAAATGGCTGATTTTTTGGTCAAAATAAAATATTAATAAGATTTTCTTACCCCCTCCCCCCCGAAAAATTATAATAATAATTAGCAGGGGATTGATATGTATCTATTTTAAATGCAATATTAATTTTCTCCCGATTAATCGTCTGGTACTATTAGGAATGTGTTTTCGCGTTAACGCATGTCACAATTATTTAAAATCCTGATTTTAAAAAAATAATAACGAATAATTTAAGACATGGATCCACAAAACTTTAACACTGATTTTCTCCGTATAGGCTCAATTTTTTTTTTAAATTGATTTTTATCACTATCTAATTAGTTAAATTCCTTAATATGTCTACACTAAAAAATATCAAAATTTCAAAATTTAATGCATGAAAATGCTCTAAATCATACCATAGCATTACTATCCGTAAACATTAATTTTATCTGGCATTAGATACATGTAATCTAAAAATAATAAACAGGAAAAAACATGATGACTTTTAATCTATTTAATGAAACAAAGTCCCTTAACTCATTCCGCTGATTTATTTGATTTCTACGATGTTTCCATAATGTTTATGTAAATAAGTCTTTTAATGAACTTTAAAAAAAAATACATTTATGGTACATGAACTTTTGGATCATCGGGTTTTCTTTCGGATCACCGTATTTTCATCAGGTTACAGACAGAATTAATTCTAGGAAACTATTTCTTTGATCATAGAAAAGATTGAAATATTTCTAACATTCTAAACTATGAAAATTTGCTCGCATTAATTTTTTTCTGCGGTATTTTACTGATTAATTAAAAAAGATGCATTCCGCCTTGACCATGCACGAAATTTCACCCAATCAATTTATAGTAATTCGATTTCATTCCATACGTACACTGTATGTATAAATTTATTTAAGAAGTCAATATTATTTTTGCCTATTTGGTTTGATCATGTTTATCTATAATTTTCAATTGGTTGCGGACTTTCAACACCCCGTCCTTCGAATATGCCGTATATGACATTACCGGGTAAGTCTAAAATAATTTTCAGGGTTTAATAATTCACTTGCTTTAGAAACAGTACACACAAAGTTTAATAGCAATGATTTATAACTTTTAGTCGGAAAAATCGTATTTCACCCTTTTGATATTTTTTTTTATAAATTTTTGTGTTTTGTATGTCAAAGAAAAAAAAAAGTATTTTATCAACAATGAATTAATACTTTTAAGGATATATAAATGTTTACATGTACAAAATTGAGAGCTTAGCGTAAACGTACATGTGCAGTTGTAGCAATTTTTTTAAAAATTTTAATGAGAATGGAATATTAACAATTATTTAGGAAATCATATGGGTAATTTTTATATAGCTTTCGATTTCTTTGGACACTTTTAAAAGTCCTGATTTTAATACTTAATTGCGATTTCTGGATACACCGCAAATTAAAATATATTTAATTTATTGACTTCAATGAAATAATTTAATACATGCAACAAATTTATTGGGTACAAATGTATTTTTTTTCTTATTATAAATCTATTTATGCATAAATATAATAGTACCATATATGTATTATGCAAACTTTTTGTGTTAAAATATCCATAATTAAAGGATTCGTAGTTCAACCTCAAGGTGAGAATTTCAACATTTACACAAATAATCGCAAATCTACACCATTGAGTAGAAATTTTAAAAAATTACAGTCTTCATTTCATAATAATCCATTTAATCATTGTCAAAAAAATAGATATAAATGATTTTGATTAAGTATTTTTTTTTTTATTATAATTTAAACTTATATTTAGATTTTACTTTTTATTTAAATTAAAATATTGCAGTAAATATAAAAATAATCTTTTCGGGTCAAAAAACGTTCCGCTCTCTCTATAAGATTTTGCGTTTATCCTATCGTGAAGATCGTTTATCAGGTCTATCGTGTTTTGCGTTTATCGTGTTTTGCGTGTATCGTGTCTTGCGTTTATCCTATCGTGCGTGTATCCTGTTCCCTGTATCCTATCGATCCACCACTACATTTCTTCTCTCTCATGTTTTGTGTTGAGATGTGGCGAGAAAATGCTTGGCACATTGTAAAACGCGCTTTATCCTAGTCTCCTGGACCAAAATGTTGTAAGATTCTGTGCTTTTAAGAAATCAATTATTCATCAAATTTTTGAAATTTTTTCATAGGAAATGTATAAATATACAGGCCATTTTAAAATTAATACAACAAGTCCTGTTTAGGCTGTTTAAAAACGGAAAGTAAAATTGTTGATATACACCGCGGTCTTTGTTTCAGACTATGCCTACATATAAATTCGCCGCACTTCAGTCATGTCAGAGTTTGTCAATCAGGATTGGATGAAACATTTACCCCCATTATTTATAAAATTTTGATTTTATGATTACATTGTATTTTGCTTTTTGTTAAACATTTAAAATATCTTTGTTTAATATTCTATAATATAAATGTTAAATATTTTTATTTAAATTATTCTAACTCTGCAGAAACGCACAGCGACTTCAAACTTTCATATCAAGTAACCGACCGCCTCCTGGCGACCGGTAATGAAGTTTGATGAAAATATCTTGGATAGTTTATTTGAAATTGAGCTTTGAACAGAGCTAAACGCAGTGTGTCGGAAGGACGGAAGACGGACATGACAAACACTATATGCCCCGGCCATATTCATGGCGGGGCATGAAAATGCTCCATCAAAAGAATTTACAAAATTTTGATTATTGACCAATTTATTGCACCTTGAATTTTACATTGAAGTCTATGGGCAGCGCATGTTTTTATCAGATATTTTAAAAAGTAATTTGATTTTCAAACAAATCTCATGGTGAAATTATGCATAAACTCCCTCTTTATTAAACTATGAAATACGATAAATTATTTACTGCAGAATTTTGAGAGATCAAAAAAATTCTAATTTTTATCAAGGGCTGAAAACTCTTCAAAAACTTTTAACGTGCAAAATGACTGTCTACTTACATGTTATCAGTCTGGTGAATTTGGTTCATTTCACTCTTATCAATATCTAACAGTGCGTTTTTAACTAGTTTAAAATTACCAGGTATTTAAAATCGTTCAAAATCCCTCCTTTATACATTGAATACCTTAAGTGAGAGCATCGGCAAGTATTGTTTGAGTGTTGGATAGTTTTAGTAGTTGATCTTGAAGCAATTATTGTAATCCCCGCCTGTGATATCTTTGGGACGACTGAAGGGGATGAAAATAAATTTGGATAGTTGGAGTGGATAGACAGCAAAAGTACATTATTTAACTTTTCTCGAAAGTATTTTTTCTTATCCCCCCATTAAAATGCCCTCTTTTCAGATGTTAATGTATAGTAATATTCCAATGACGTATTAAAAAGAAAATCAAACTCTCGAACTCAGTTTTCTGGACGGGGATATGTCCCTGAACCCACGTCCCTTCCATCACCAGCTTGATTGTGTGGACCCTGCCACAGACCAACAAGTTTGTTACACGCAGACATTGCCATCGTTCCCACACAACGAGGAAGCTATAAAAAAATATCCAGAATTCCTCTTCTGAATATCGGGACTGGTTGATTTTGGGGCTGAACTTTTGGTTCTTCAGGGTAAGCAGTTTCATGATTAGTCTGATTCGATAGTAAGTTTATCATCTCAAGTTATTTTGCGTCATCATTTGTCCACAGACTATCATTATCTGAAGAAATACAAACGTGTGTACATCTATCATAATTTGTCATAATTCTAAATATTAGTATGCGACCAAAAGGGCACTTTAATATAATTGCTATTCTTTTATATTTACATGAATTTTTAATTACATTTTAAGAGAATTATTTAATACCTCTTGGTCTCGTGAGTGGCATAACGTCAAATGCCATTTCTGTATTCCAAGGGGCCAGGAATGTCCCGTTTTGTCCTTCAAGTTCAGCTACCCTGTCAGGAGTTTCTTCCCAGCGGTAGGGAGTAAGGTTTGGTCGCTGGAGAACCACCCACTTCCAAGTAAATGTAGAATTTGCCGGTAGGTGGATCCCAGCGACCCATTTCCCATAGTCCTTAGTACATGTATGCTGATCTGTAGAGGAAAGACATTAACAAGAAAATATAATATTCATATCTCTTTCAATCAGCAACGAATACAAAAATCCCCTCGCCACAAGCTAGTCTTCAGTGCCTTTGTTTTTTTTTTTCTTATTCATAGTTTTACATAGTGACAATTCTTTGCTTATGACAAAGGGGCCAGATAGGATGAAGGTGGATGGAGGAATGAAAATAAGGTTGAACATATAGCAAAGACACAATTCTTTCTGCAACAGTTTATTGACTTCATTTATCTGCTTCCTTTAGAAATATCATTTTGCTATTGTTTACTTTCACGGTCGTCCCAAATTTGCTTCTACATAGGGAATACCACCAATTATTAATCCACACTATCCCGCACGTTTTTTTTAAAGTAACGTTCAATAAACATGCAGGATCCTGGATTTTCTGTGTGCATATATTCATTCAAAACAACAGTACAATGTTCTACAGATTATTATTAATTTTACCTGCTATGAGTGCGGCGCTGGCATTCCAGTTTCCAAGTTCAGGGACATCCACAAACTGCCAATACAAAGCCATCATTTGGGACAACGTATTCACATTCAAACTTAATCCAGAGTGTGGAAGGATGTCTTGAAACACTTATTAAAACGATTCATTTTTAGGTCACCTGAGTAACTCAGGTGACCTATTGCTATCCGTTTTCGTCCGTCGTCGTGTGTCGTGCGTCGTGCGTCGTGTGTTAACATTTGAACATTTTCAGCTTCTTCTCTGAAACCACTTAACCAATTTCAACCAAATTTGGTATACAGCATCTATGGGTGAAGGGGAACAAAAATTGTGATTTTCATGGTCCCTGCCCCCCTGGGGCCTGGGGGTGGGGCAAAAAACACTAAAATTATTGCAATCTTTAAAAAATCTTCTTCTTTACTCCTGGACATCAAGCAGGCAAACTGTTGTTATGAATGTAATGAGCATTGAGTCCTCTACTTAAATTGTGAAATTCATGGCCCCAGGGTCAGGGGTTCTAGTGCTAGGGCGGGGCTATATAGGTTATATAGTGAAAATGCATGATTTCTTTGAAAATCTTCTTCTCTGCCCCTAGTTATTAAATAAACTAACCAAGTACATAGTTATGATGAGCAAGAGTGCCTCTTCCTAAATTGTGAATTTTATGACCCCAGGGTCAGGGGTTCTGGTGTTAGGGCGGGGCTCTATTGGTTATATAGTGAAAATGCATTTATTCTTTGAAAATCTTCTTCTCTACTTCTGGGTATTAAATAAACTAACTAAGCACATAATTATGATGAGCAAGAGTGCCTCTTTCAAAATTGTGAATTTTATGACCCCAGGGTCAGGGGTTCTGGTGTTAGGGCGGGGCTCTATTGGTTATATAGTGAAAATGCATTTATTCTTTGAAAATCTTCTTCTCTACTTCTGGGTATTAAATAAACTAACTAAGTACTTAGTTATGATAAGCAAGAGTGCCTCTTTCAAAATTGTGAATTTTGTGGCTCCAGGTTCAGGGGTTCTGGTGTTAGGGTGGGGCCCTATTGATTATATAGTGAAAATGCATTTATTCTTTGAAAGTCTTCTTCTCTGCTCCTGGATATTAAATAAACTATGTAATTAAATAGTTATGTTGATCAAGAGTGCCTCTTTCAAAATTGTGAATTTTATGACCCCAGGGTCAGGGGTTCTGGTGTTAGGGCGGGGCTCTATTGGTTATATAGTGAAAATGCATTTATTCTTTGAAATTCTTTCCTTTGCTCCTGTGTTTAATGCCTATGATCCAAATATATATATTCATGATGAAGAAAGGTGCACCTAGCAAAATGTTTTTTTTTTTTGCCCCAGTCCCTTCCCTGGGTCGGGGTGAAGGGGGGGGGGGTACAAAGTCTGAAAATAAATTAATGCTTTGAAATTTGCTCTTTGGTGTGTTAATCAACCATTTTATGATAAAATTTGCAAAATTTTGAAATATGTGGCCCCAGGATCAGTGGTTCCTTTGGGATGAGGTGTACAACTGGTTATAAAGTGGAAGTGCATTTTCTCTTAATGTTACTCTGATCTACCTCTGGGTAATAAGTAAATAGAGTTAGCATGCTAAGTCTAAATTATTATAAGCAATGTTACCTCTTTCAAAATTGTGAATTGCAAATTCCATGGCCTCTGGTTTAAAACATGAACCAAATTTAATTGTTTGAAAGTTGTTGCACAATACTCAGGTGACCTATAAGGCCCGTGGGCCTCTTGTTAGATTGTATGTACACGAAATTATGCAACACATGTTATTGTGACGTATTGTTATCGTACATTATGACGTTTCTTGCAATTCTATCTATGACGTTATCATATTTTAATTGTAAAGAAAGAAAAACATAAATTAATAAAAGATAATTAATTACAGAAGGAGGATTTCGAGCCCTTAATGGTTTTAATATCCGAAAAACGATAATTATAAACAACACGTGTCACGTGACATAAACATTGATTTGTTGTTTTACAATTGATAAGATCAAAATAACATTGTCCGTGTCCTCTAATGCTTATAATGGATACTTAAATTTTAATTATTGCAAAATTGACATTTGATTTTGTTTTATTTGATAAAATGTTTTGGAACTTGAATGTGTAGTGTAAGACTTGTATGTACATGTACGTATTATTGTACGGTATTACTACGCCGTGGATTGTGTGTGTGTATTTTATATTGTTTGTTAACATTTTATTATGTATTAATATCAAGTAGATCTTACCTTACATGTAGAAAGGACATTTTTAACGACGTTATTTTCTTTGTATCACATAAAATGTAAGTAAAGTAGTTCTGAGGGGCTCCAGAAAGGACAATTACTCATTGGTTTGTTTTGATCACGTGACCATTGTTATAATGGAAGGTTATATACACAGGCTTTTGGATCGTTTGAAAAAAAAATTGTGTGTAAAAAAAAAATAAAGGTACTGAACTCTTACACCGGTTACCAAATTGCGCTAATAAAATATTTTTTATTCACATGCTCTAAAATTCTACTTTCTATTTAAATTTATTCACAGATAAACATTCTTCATTTCAACCAAATTTCATTCCGAAATTCCATATTTTTCTCGAGATATTCTGAAATCTATCTCAAAAATGACCTACTTTCCTTTACTCGACATTAGCTTGGGCCCCTTGCCATTCACATGTAAACAGACGGTGTTTGAAGCGCAGCTAAGGGTTGCATAGTATTTGCAAGATCTTTCAACATTTTAAAGTTGATTTCTTACTCCGGATTGTAAGTTAAGTCCGTATTAGTTCCTTTCGCGAAAAATTAACTTGAAAACGTTTGCATCAACAACTACACCGCCATGTTGATTATGAATGTAAAAGAAGCTATGGTCGAACGATTTTTTCCCGGAATGCATTATATACCTTTCGATTTTCAAAACAATTAGACCGCTAAAATGTTGTTTGTGACTTAGTAAGACCATATGATCAAATTATAGAAAATCCATGTAAAGCTCGAATGCAAATGAGCAAATATTCATTGAGTTTAGAATAAACTCCGGGGAAAATTTGTCCCGTCGTTCCCGCTTAAAAATTAGTTTAGCCCTCCGAAGGCCCAAGCTGATGTCGAGTAAAAAAATTAAGGTCAATTTTGGAATTGATTTCAGAATATCTCGAGAAGTATAAGGAATTACGGAATGAAATTTGGTAGTAATGAAGGTTGTTTACATATGAATAGATATGGATAAAAAGTAAAATTGTAAAGCATTTGATTTAAAAGAATTTTATTGGCGAAAGTAGGTACCCTATGAAAAGAGTTCCATACCTTTATTTTTTTTTTCAACACCTCAATTTCTTTTTTCTAAGCGATCTAAAGGCCTGTGGTTATATATACACTACCCTCCATAAATAAGTATCCACTGTTATTTTTTCACTAATTTTAAATGAAAAAAGCTAAAAAGTCTATAGAATATTTGTAATTGTCTTTTATAAAGAGAGATAACCTATACTGAGCATTGTAACAAAAGAATCCAATGAGAAATTAAATTTTTAGACAAAAATTAATCAATTAACACCATATATTTTGTAAAATTTATTCTCAACATTATTAAATGGTATTTGTATCATAAAAATCTCAGACTTTTACTTGCCTACTTTGAGTATTTAAAAGAAAAATAAACATAAAAATAAAGAATTTTAATAACCAGTAACCTCTTATAACATGAAAAATTACATTTGATGGGTAAAAAAACTTAAAAATTGAAAAGATGGGACGGCTGACGTTAGAGAAAAGGATTCTCTGAAACCTGCTGCATCAACAAGGAAACACAATATCGGAGATTGTCAGAAGACTTGGAACTACAAGGTAAGTGAGCACTTTTGATAGAATTAAATTTTTTTTTCAACATATTGCTTAAAGTTAAAAAAAAAAAACTTCGTTAATTTCCTTTCCTTTAACAGAAAGATGATTCGGAAAACAATCGAGAGACGACAGACAACTGGATCTTATGAAGACGCTGCACGACCTGGGCGACCCAGGATATCAACAGCCAGAGAAGATAGAATTCTTGTGAGAGAATCTCTGCAGAACAGAAGAGAGACCGTTCCACAGCTAAGGACTGAGTGGATGCAGAATGGAGTCCAAGCATCCAACACCACAGTAAGACGGAGACTGAAGGAAGCTGGTCTTGTAGCACATGTGGCTTTGAAAAAACCTCTCCTCACAGCTGTTCATCGCAGGAAAAGATTGCAGTTTGCACTGGCTCATGCCAATTGGACTTGGGTTGACTGGTCAGCAGTGCTTTGGTTGGACGAGTCCAGATTTACCCTTTTTCAAAATGATGGCCGTGTGTTCGTCAGAAGGAGATCTCATAAGGCATACAGAAACAACTGTATTGTACCAACAGTCAAGTTTGGTGGGGGTGGTGTTACTGTCTGGGGTGCCATGTCCTACAGGGGAACTGGATTCCTGACTCCTCTCAAAGGTAACCTCAACAAAGATGGATATTTGGACATTCTCAGTAACTCGGCAATCCCTTCTGCACATCTTCTTGGATATGGAGATAACTACTTTTTTCAAGATGACGGCGCTCCATGTCACAGGGCAAATGCAGTAAAGGAATGGAAAGCTGAGCAAAACATGCGTTGCCTTGAATGGCCACCACAAAGCCCAGACCTCAACCCAATAGAAAATTTGTGGAAAGATCTTGGACTTGCTGTTAGAAATGGTCGAAGATGCCATAATCTCAGGGATTTGGAACAAGCCCTAGTTCATGAATGGAGTCGAATTCCAGTAAGAAGATGTCAGCAACTTATTCGAAGTATGCCCAATCGAATGCAGGCTGTAATACGTGCAAGAGGGGGATACACAAAGTACTGACATTCTTTATTTGAAATGATTACTTGATATGTTATTTAAGCAATGAAATTCCTGTAAGTAAATATATTTTTTTTAAAGTGAAAAAATCTTATATTTTCATTGATATTTTATCATATTTTATTCATGTAATATTAAAATATATAAAAAATTACTTAAATTTACCTCAAATGATAGCCTGGTTCAGAAAAATAAATCAATAAAAAATTTTTCTGTTGGTGGATACTTATTTATGGAGGGTAGTGTATGAGCAGCGAACGTCAGTTTCAATTTAATAATATAATAGCTGTATTACTAGAACTATTTGAAAGCGACTTAGGTATGAGAGAAAAAAAAACAATGAAACCTTTAATACAAAGTAGCATATAATTTCTCCACTGCACGGACACTGCAATCCACTTAATTTTATTATTTCCGAAATATCAAACTTGAACAGCTGTTAAATTTTTATACCTACAAAATGGGTGTTGTCTACACTACAGCTAGGACTATACACATGGATGGACATGATTTGTTTCTTATATATTTAATGAAATTTATACTTAATGAAATATTTGAAAGGAGAAATGGTTCTTGGTCATGATTTACAAAGATCTGAAGTACAATATCAAGAGTGTGACGGGCGGAGGATGCCCCATTTTTATATGTACTGAACGGATGACATGTAGTCCTGATAAAAATTAATTCGCTGAATTTACAGAGGATAAAACACTGTAAGCTGATTGGCATTTGCAAGGGTGTCAAGAAAGCTTACAGTACTTAAGGAGGATGGTACATCTTATGATGCACACTACCAGGCTTGCTTTGGATGCTGAATCTGACCTACATTTTCTGCATTAGTGAACAGGTTCATGTTTTCGGTGCAGGTCTCATTTCCAAGTAACTATGAGCACTAATGACTATAGTGACCAAACTTGCATGGATGATACGTCTAAGGATGCATACTACCAGACTTCCTTTGGATGCTGAATGTGACCTACATTTTTCGGTTGAGTGAACAGGTTAAATTGTTTGGTGCAGGTTTCATTTAAAAGATACTACTAGTCCTATATAATGACCAATTTTGCATGGATGGTACATCTTAGGATGCATACTACCAGACTTGCTTCGGATGCTGAATCTGACCTACATTTTCCGGTTGATTGAACGGGTTAAAGTTCTTGGTGCAGGTTTCATTTCCAAGTTACTATGAGCCCTATGATGACTAAACTTGCATGGATGATACATCTTAGGATGCATACTACCAGACTTGCTTCGGATGCTGAATCTGACCTACATTTTCTGGACGAGTGAACAGGTTAAAGTTTTTGGTGCAGGATTCATTTCCAAGTAACTCTGAGCTCTATAATGACCAAACTTGCATGGATGGTACATCTAACGATGCATTCTACTAGGTTGGCTTCGGATGCTGAATCTGACCTACATTTTCTGGATTATTGAAAAGGTTAGTTTTTTTAATACATTTCTACTTTGAGTAGACTGTTGGTTGATGGTTACTCTGTGAAATTCTTTCAAAATGCTACTCCTCCTACAGGATGCTGTGTATCGGTTTTTGATTTCGATGAACGGTGTTGCCGTGGTTATGTGAAATTCTTTCAACTCTTCCTACTTTTGGTCTGATTTCAATATAACCTTCGCACACAAGTAGACTACACTAAGATACATAATTCTGTATATCGGTTTTTGATACTAAAAATAGAAATTTCTGTTAAATACATTTTAGTCTGGTTATAATATAATGTGGCATGCAAGTAGACTACACTAAGATTTTCTGCTTCAGATGCTTATTTGACATATATTTTCCAGAAAAAGGTTAGTTTTTTTAATACAGGTTTCATTTCCAAGTAACTTTGAGCTCAATGTTGAGCAACCTTGCAAGGATGATCCATCTTAGGATGCACACTAATGGACTTGCTTCAGATGCTTATTTGACATATATTTTCCAGATAATGGACCTCGTAAAAGTTATGGGTGCAGGTCTATTACCAAGAAACTATAAGGCTGATATATATAAACCAAACTTTCACAAATGATGCATCAAAGGATGAAAACTCAAAATTGCTTCAGATGCTGGATATTAATTACACTTTCATGATGAACTTGTTTGAAGTTTTTATATAGGTCTATTCCAAAGTATGAAATCAAAATTGCACAAATTATGCATTTTTGGATGTACACTTTTTGTTGGGTAATTGTGTGACTTTGCCTTACTTAAAGACGACATTCATTGAGGTGAGCTCTGTAATCTCTGATTACCTATGTTTTAAAATTTGGACCTAACCCAATCAAAATTAAACTGCTTTTCTTTACATATTTTATTAAGTGTTTATCAGGTCGAGGGAAATACCTTATATGGATATTGTTGCGATTGTGCACAGAGGTGCTCACAACAAACAATGGTCCAATCCAGTGAATGAGCCGAAAAGCATGATGGTCTACTACATGTTTATTTTTTACTACAAACACGTGGGTCAGGGAAATTTAGGACGTAATTTCAAATGACTGCAGGAAAGTCAGCTAACAATTTTTTGAAAAGTGTTTATGACAAATACGAAGATTAGGTACTAATTAAGATTCCCAATGCTCACATTAACAAAGTCAGTTTTCCATGCTAAATAGTACTTTGAAATACCACTCACAAAGTCTTCACAAGTAAATAAGACAAGTTTTTTTTTAAACTCGATATTCGATAATTTGCCATGTAACAGGTTAAATTTGTTGTTGTAGTTGTTGCCCTGTCATTTGTTACTAGAAATTAAAAGTTGTATTTTATAAACAACAAAAAAAAAACCAAAAGCTTAAGTTGCATTTTTTTTTTATTATTTACCTGTTACATATAAACCCTCATGCACATTGGTCATAGAACGTGAGCAGCATATATTTCGAAGTTTTTAATGTTGTAAACATTATGTGAGCACACCTCAGAGTTGATTGCTTTTGGACCAAGGAATAGACAACGGACAAAATTTTGATCAGAGAAAGCTCACTTAAGACTTAGGTCAGGTGAGCTAAAAACATTAGAGCATAGATAAAGTGTACGTTTCTCTTTATTTAAAATAATTTTTACATAAATTTTTAAAAGATGTGTTTATCCTTAAAAAGTCGTCACAAACAATCTTTATTAACACTTCCACATTGACCTTCCTCCTTCAATGGCATCTTCATTTGCTCGATTCATTTTTTATCTTAAAAAAAGAATTTTATCAAAATTACATGTTTAATAATTAATGAGTCAGAAATAACACGATTCCGTCCAAATGTTTTAGTTTTGCCAAAAATAGGTTATCTTGTACATATATTGATTAAAAACTCTCTCATTATTTAGTTACAGATAAGTATTCGAAGACATTTAAATATCCCTTTTTTGAATGTTGAAATACAAAAATCGTTAATTTTTTATTGAAACTTTAAAATGATTTCAGTTGTTGAATTTCCTTAACAAAATATTTTATGATTAAACATAGTTCAAAAAGAAAAAGTATATTTCACTTTTGTGCATACTTTGATATTTTGAAACTCTCACTTTGATGTACAATGATTTCATTAAATATAGAATTTTTAAAATATAGAATTTAGAGTGGTTTTTTCATTATCATCGATTACCAGAAAAGATAAATTGGTATAAAAAAGAAATATTGTTTATACAAACATTACTTTTAAATTATTATAATTGATATGGAATATCAGAATATTTAAGCTCAGAATCTCACTAAATATTCTAGAAAATCAATATTTAAAGTATCATATATACATATGTAATAATATTATTATAGAATCTTCATAGTAAAGTAAAGTATGAAAAAAAATTCAATTTATACATGTATATACATTGCAGGTGAATGTAATTTAGTAGATTATATCCATCTGTAATTTTTTCATTAGAAAACCTAGGTAGTTGGGTTTTTATCTAAATGTTTCTATACTCGTATTTTATGTGTATTTTAATTCAAATATATGTTATATAGCTCCTTAGAGTGATTGTTTTTATTCTATAACTTTTTTTTTTAAATGAATATTGTATAATACATGTATATTCCCTGCAGCCTGCACAAGTTTTCATATTAATATGACTAAATTAAATAATAATTGACTTGTAGATCATAAGGGGATGATTTTTCAATATATTTGAACAAGTATAAAGCTAAATTATAGTAAATACCACAAATTCTGAAAATGTTATATAATAGTTTCAGAGAAAAAACAATTATTTGATTTATACCTTTCTTAGATGTTCAATTTCTCGCTGAAGGGTGCGTATTGTTGTCTTCTGCTTTTGACAAAACTCGTGGAGAACATTTATTTCATGCACGTTCTGAAATGTACAAAATTCATTCAAATGATTTGTTAAAAAATTCACATTTTTGTTTTTATCCATTAGTTATTGAAAATGGAGGAAAAGATCTTGTATTTTTGATAAATCATATTATTAGTTGGATACTTTGGCAATACAACTTTAAAGGAGGTTTCATTTAAGTTTTATATCTTTTCATCTATATAGCTAGTTTCTAAATTATTAAACAGCGCATTTTTCAATTAGAAAGCGTTTAAGGGAAACGGCCAAACAGATTTATAATTAACAAGCTAATTCAGAGACTTCGTGTCCCCCGCTTAGGGAAAAAGTCGGATCCCCCTGACTGAATTTGTAGAATTATTAAAAGTATACATGTATACTGAAGCAAATAAAATACATGTATGTCAATATGCATATAAAGATTTGATTGCTTATTCTTTATTATGTGTATAGAAGATTCTTTTTATATGGAATATTTATCACACTGTAATAATGATTTCATAACCTCATAAATTTTTCATTTCACATGCTGAATACTATCATTTAGTTAAAAAAAAGAAAAGTATTTTTTTAACAAAAAAAAAAAATGATCGACCGAGATTCGATCCCGGGAGGTCTCACATGTGGAGCGAGAGACATACCACTAGACCACGGAATCGCTTTACATGAAGTGAAGTATATGCAGAACTGAAGTCACATACATGTATATATTCATGTTCGGTATTCTCAAAATTTTACACAATCCATGGTGTTTGATTTATTTAGCCTTTATTAAACAGTTCTAATAGATGTAATAAGAACATAAAGTCCGCCGAGAACCTGTTTTATACGCAATAACTCTCCTCATGCCCCTGTGCTAAAAATAGCGACATGTAATACTATAGATACTAATAAAACAAACGGGGCGGGGCACTTTGATAGGAGTGAGAGAGGTCCTAGGGAGTTTTGGTATAAAATTATATTGCATAAGCTCAAAATCTTCTTGAAATATCGCCCGGAAATCATAGTGTTACACACAGACAGAATGTATAAATTTACGACCTTGAACTTTGACCTTTTGACCTCAAAATCAATAGGGGTCTTCATTAGGCCACAGGGAGTTGCTAGGTAAAATTTCATTGCAATAGCTCAAATGGTTCTAGATATATCGTGTGGAAACGAAAGTGTTATAACAGACAGAATTTGCTTATTTATGACCTTGACCTTTGACCTTTTGACCTCAAAATCAATAGGGGTCTTCTGTAGTCCATAGGGAGTTGCTATGCTAAATCTCATTGTAAAAGCTCAAAGGGTTCTCGAGATATCGTGTGGAAACGAAAGCGTTACAGACAGACAGAAAGACGGACGGACGGACAATCCCAAATTAATATCCCCCACTTTTCAAGCGGGGGACAATAAAAGGATGATTTTAATGCAGCGAAAGCACGAATCGTCTGCACCCTTTTCACAGGTAAACAAATTTACACTCTGGTGCTGAATGGTACAGCGTTATCGCGGCATGGTGACCTAATTCGTTTCTATATAGAGAAACGATCAGTCGTATTTTAGAGCTGCTAGTAGAATAGAAACAAGCTAATTCAGAGAATTCGTGTCCCCCGCTTAGGGAAAAAGTCGGCTCCCCCTGACTGAATTTGTAGAATTATTAAATGTATACATGTATACTGAAGGAAATAAAATACATGTATGTCAATATGCATATAAAGATTTGATTGCTTATTCTTTATTATGTGTATAGAAGATTTTTTTATAAGGAATATCTATTACACTGTAATGATGATTTTATAACCTCATAAATTTTTCATTTCACATGCTGAATACTATCATTTAGTAAAAAAAAAAAAAAAAAAAGGTTCGACCGAGATTCGATCCCGGGACCTTTCACATTTGAAGCGAGAGACTTTTTTTTTTCTCTTTTATTTGGTGTTTGATTTATTTAGCCTTTATTAAACAGTTCTAATAGATGTAATAAGAACATAAAGTCTGCCGAGAACCTGTTTTATACGCAATAACTCTCCTCATGCCTCTGTGCTAAAAATAGCGACATGTAATACTATAAATACTGATAAAACAAACGGGGCGGGGCACTTTGAGAGGGGTGAGAGAGGTCCTAGGGAGTTTTAGTATGAAATTATATTGCATAAGCTCAAAATCTTCTTGAAATATCGCCCGGAAATGATAGTGTTACACACAGACAGAATGTATAAATTTACGACCTTGAACTTTGACCTTTTGACCTCAAAATCAATAGAGGTCTTTATTAGGCCACATGGAGTTGTTATGTAAAATTTCATTGCGATAGCTCAAATGGTTCTAGAGATATCGTGTGGAAACGAAAGTGTTATAACAGACAGAATTTGCTTATTTATGATCTTGACCTTTGACCTTTTGACCTCAAAATCAATAGGGGTCTTCTTTAGTCCATAAGGAGTTGCTATGCTAAATTTCGTTGCAAAAGCTCAAAGGGTTCTCGAGATATCGTGTGGAAACGAAAACGTTACAGACAGACAGAAAGACGGACGGACGGACAAACCCAAATTAATATCCCCCACTTTTCAAGCGGGGGACAATAAAGTCCTTGTTGTCGTGAATGATACAGAATAACCTCATCGTTCTCGAAATGTTGTTTGAAATGTAAAGGCCTCGGCTTTTATCTATCAAACAACATTTGTCGACCTCGGAGGTTATTCTGCAACATTCACGAAAATGCGGACTTTATTTCTTAATTAAATGCATTTAAAAAATGAACGATTTGGTTATCTTGGGTATCTTTAGATGACAATTATCCCATTTAAATATGTTATATCTTAAAAGAAACTAATTTGACTTTAAAGTCTTGGCATTACTGAAAATAATTACCTTTCACACATTTCAATATTGAAATGACTTTTAGAAAATACATTATTCCTTTCTTGGTAACTATATTATTTTGAAATATACTAGAATTTGTTCTATCATAACAATAAAGTGACTATAGTAATTCCTTTTGTGATTAAAAGGTAACAAAACTCATTAAATCGTAAGAACTTATTACTTTAGTTCAGTGCTATTTTGATTCCTATGGAACGTGTAAACCAATTTTGTAGCAAAAAGTTCCGAATGTTTTTATTCTTCACGCTAACTTTGCTGAGAGCTCTAGAAGAGAGATACATGAACATAGTTATTCAGTGCTGAATTTCCATGACGTTCTGGGAGTTTATCAATCATGTATGTTATGCTATTTTGTGTCGCTATATGGCAGTCATGATGTTTATTTTCTCAAATAATATTGCCATAATTTTAAGTTTAAATGAGTCCTGATTACGTTTAGTCATGTTACTGATTTCATTTGTGAATACTGAGCGTTATTTTCCATTGTGACAGCAAAGTATAATGATTTTGTTTCGATAGTGAAAATTGGCTGCGATCTCCTTTTTAAAGGCTTGTAATATTTGAAACAGCTGAAAATTTCCATATTAAATTGTTTCTATGGTATCCAGACAAATTACAACTAAATTTTTGAGTTCAAGATGTCTATCTTTTTTGGTCTTATAAGTAAGGATAGGAAGAAAAGTTTCAACAAAATCGGTGACCAGGCATATGCCTGGCCAAAAACTTAACTGTATGAAAAAAAATGAATTTACCTCCTGTAGACAATGACGTTCCGATGTTTTGATAAAATTGTCTTCTCTGGGGCATGTCTAAAATTGAGGACTTTTTGTAAATACTCAGGTTGTCTTAATATTAGCCATATGACCAAAACAAATTTATTTACAAAAGACTTGATTAAAACATCATCTTACCTTTTCAGTTTTTTCCTCTAGTGATTTTCGGAGTCCTTTTATTATTTCATCTTTTTTGAATAACAGTTCCTGTTGAAAATGCTAGGACTTATTTCTTGCATATCACATGAACTAATTCTCTACTGATTAAATTACGATGATTGAAGTTGATTTGAATTGATTTTGAACTTCACTTTGTTTTACCTTCATTTCCTGAAATTCATTTTCCCTCTGTTCAGATTTCTGGTCAACTTGATTCTAAAAAAAGACGCCAAGTTCATGTTACATGTATTTATAGCTACTATACGTATTGGCAATATCTTTATACTTCATGTATGGAATGCAAGAAATAACTTACGTGGATAACATTCATATTTTTGATTATACATGTACATGTACTTGTTCAATCCTAATGCTTTGACATTATATGCTGATATAAGAAACCCTTAGTAAAATTGTTAACAGTTTGTGTATATCTTCTTTGTTACTTTGACGATACATTCTCCATTATTGACAGATTTTTCCGTTATTCCAGATCATGACAAGGAGCTCTCAACGGATGTGTTCTGTCGTCATGGGATGCTCACTCCTCCATGGCACCTGATCCCATCTCCGATGTTTTGGAGTTCTATGTTTGCCCTGCTCCAATTTTATATTGTTGAATGGACTTTTGAGCTTGAATACTATTCGATATTTCCACATATTTCATCTATCAATACCTTGGCATACCATACTTTAACTTTGTTTACATGCTTCTACTTTGATTGTAGTAAAGCATTAAATTGTACATTTATGACATATTTCGATTGAAATTTGATAAAGCGTGCTTATAATAATAAAAATTTGTCTGAATGGCCGTTCGTGTCATGACAATGTACATCAAAAGAGGAAAATTCAGTGTTTATAGTCAGGTTAATTTCTTTGTAAACTAATACAATAATATCATAATAATCACTCAACAACACAACAGATATGAACAAATAGGCCAAAACACAGACCCCTGGAATCAGGTGGTTTGAGAGAAGTAAGCATCCCCTTTCAGGTGATCTTACTGTTACATTGTATACCCTTCTTGAGGCTTCAGTATTGATAAGATATTTAGGTACTCTGTATTGAAAAATCAGTATGAATCAATCAAAATCAATTGCCTAATAAAAATTGGAATGATACATGTACTTCAAAATCCAATCCAATGATGGACTTGCAAAAAATAATTTAAAGTTAAACGAGCATAGAATTTGCCAAATGCTACTTTAAACGAGACTTACAGTTTTTAATTTATCCAATAATTTTCCTAAAGCCGTTATAAGTTCATCTTTTTCCAGTAACAGTTCCTGTGGAAGATTTGAGGACTCATTCTATTCACATTTTAAGCAATGTCCATGAATTTTAAAAGGAATCTAGTGTCAATCATCAAAATAAATTATTTAAGAAATTAACATAATTGTTATACCTTCGTTTGTTTTACTTCATTTTTCATCTGTTCCATATTTTGTTCAGCTTGAGTCTAAAAAAAGAGCAGAAAGATCAGCTTTGTGATGATATACATGTAACTTACAGGCTTTGAAGAAATGTTTAAGTTTATCTCAACATGAAAGGATTTTTAGGAATGATCGAATGTTGTACATGACTTATCAGAGCTAGATCTAGAGAAACAACAGCTCCTTCCTCAGTAGCACAAACTTGTAAAGCTGAACAAGATTCTTAAAATGAATGTGTCCGCCATATTCAATCGGACTCTCGCTATATCTGATGACCCCCTATATATAGAGCCGAACTAAGTCACTGTTCAGTGTAATCATTCGTCACCAGTGTAGAGAGAAATATGCTATACAGCACTCGGTAGCGACAAAAAAATAACTGTATACTTCTTCTAATGAAGTTAAGTAAGATATCAAAGAAACTACAATAGCTGTAAACAATTACAAATACACATAACTGCAATAAAATATAAACAATTTAAGTTAATGCAAAATAAGCAGCACGAACACGGATCCACGCCAATACCCATGAAAATAAAGCAGTCACGTGTAAGAAATGTCAAGATTATATTTATCCTGGTGTTGATATTGTAGATAGTAATATCAAAAATGGCGTATGCCTATTTAGTAGTCGTGTTCAGCTTTAAACATGCACATTTCCAGCTATTTCCTGACAGTTTGTAAACTCTTCTCTTTTAGATTTAATGTTCTATTAAATGACCCGAACCTGTAATTTACTCTGTTGATCTTTCATCTCTTGTATGTTTTCTTCCACTTGTTTAATTTTCTGTTCCTTTGCTTGAACCTGGGTCTAGAAAGATAAATCACAAGAAATGCTGCAAAATTATCAAATAACATATATTACTAGCTGTAGACATGTGAGGTCCTTAATAATACAAGTATTTTCAGACAATTGTTACCTCAAGGTCTTTCATGAGTTCTCTCTGTAATGCTTGGTAATCAAGAAACTCTTTATCTTTTTCAAAAAGCTTCATCTGAAAATGAGAAGAATTGTTAACTAATAGAAATACAAGCTCTGTGGCCCTTTAGTGATGGTAAACATAGTAGGTGAATATACAAATACCTGGTAATCTTTTTCAATGCCCTGTAGCCTTTGCTTTAAATCATCATCCTAGATTCGAAAATAGAATTGAAAACTAGTAGTTAAAGGAGTTATTATTATTTTATTATTATTTTACTCTTCCAAATTTCCATTCAAATATACTAAAAATAATATAACTGGAGTGACATTTGATAAGTTTTTAAAATGGAATATACTTCGTAAAGAATAGGTAGGTACTAATAGTGTTGAATGTTAAGATGTCGTCAAAGATTACGTATTTCATGAATGAAATCAATTCTAAATATCTTAAAGACATTTGGCTTATAATATATAAATCTGAAAACAATACATTCTGATTATTATATTAGAGGAGACTTGTACTAAAAAAAATTGACCAAATTTAGAGAATGAAATAATTTTGTGACATCAATGTTCCAGAAATTTCCATAGTAAAATTGAAAAAATATGTTTGAAAATGAGACCTAAATTAAAAAAAATTGTCTTTCTTTCCTTAATTCTGAATATAAGGACTCTTTTTTCACAAATTAATATTTCCTTAAACGATGAAAAAATACCAAGTATATAATCCAATTCCAATCCAGAACAATCATTTCGTAGTAATAAAATCTTAGAGAATAAATAATCCATTAATTGATAACAAAATTTTAAAACTAGATAGATTTATCCTATTAAAAGTACAATGTTCTTCCAATCATGTCAAGAAAAAGTTTACGGAGTTATTGCCATTTAAACTACATATTTACTTGGAGAATTGAATCATGCCCAAAATCATACTTTCCCTCTGTTGTTTTAACAGAATTTTACTTTATGTTTGAAATGTACTTTAAATTTATAATTATTTGATTATTTCGGTCGCAATTAGTTTGAAGTTGTGCTATATATTTTGCTAGATTGAGTGGACTGTAATACCTAATGTCCAAAACATCTACATGGTACTTATTACGCCTTACCAAGCATTTTATACACTAAATTATTATACGTACAGAATAATGCATTGAAATATTTTCAAATACAGCACGATTCTTCTCGTAGTATTTTCTAAGTCTTGTCTCCTCCTTCTTGTGGGCTGTTAGGTTCGACGCTGTTAACGTGTCTACAAAGTAATAGTAAGATTCTACAGAAAAAAAACAAAAAAATCACAGTCTTATCTCACCAAACTTGGTGATACAATTTTTTCAACATTATGTGTATATCGCAACAGATTTAATTAATGATGCAGTTTGGATTTACAGTTTCAAATATATCGATAAAATTGATCGTTAATAGGCAGACTCATTAAATATTTTGGTGTTTTTTAGTCAGGAAAAAAAGATTTTTTTTTTTAAATAATGAATTTTTCCCTAAATCACATATATTAATGCAAAAAAAATGTTTATGCTCAAATTCAAATTGTTGAATACATTTGCGTGAATTAATCAGTTCCTATCAAATAAGACTACATTCGACATACCGTCAAAGTAAGGAAGGAACAATTTTCTTTGTTTTGCACCAAAGTAACATTTCTCCCACCACTGGGAGATCTGTGATCTAACCGTTAGCAGTTCTTCTTCTAGCTTTTTGGTTTTACTGCTTCCCTTCAAAAGAGAAAGTCTCAAAATATATATTTACAGACAACTACAGTAATCAATACTATGCATGCATGGAACTACAAGTTAACTTTCAATTTAGCTTAGTAATATTTTTGATGAAATGAAATGAATCTATGTTTAATGAATTGAGAATTACAATATGTTCATGTTCAAGTTATCATCCAAGATCATGAATTTTTTTTTAATTTTTAATCTCAAATTTCTTTGTTCCTTTTCTTACTATCTTTAACACTTGCATGTATCCCTGCATTTTAACATCCGAATTTTCTCGATCATTTAATATGTTAAAGTTTTTCTGTATCAATATTTCAAAAAATATCCGTTACGATTTATCACCAGTAGAATTCTTCTCAATTTGAACTGATTGTTAATTTGCATTAATTTTTTTTTTTTTTCTTGGTGACATTTTTTACTTTCATATCTATTAAACAAAATCATTTCTTTTTATATTCGAGACAGCAGTTAAGGTTTTTTTTTTCTATTTTAACTTTTATTTGTTTCTTTTGTTTACACATGTTCTTGTACCCTGAACTCACAAATACTCCAATCTCAAAAGTTAAGTCACGATAACCGATATTAAGGTATATTTTAATCTTCACGATTTTACCTTATTTGGTTCTATTGCTCTTGTTTGACCCTTAGCTTTCCTTTTTGTTGCTTTGGTAACCATGGTATCGTTATCGTTATGTTCTACCTCTTGCTGTAATTCAGCCTTATCATCTACAGTAAAAGTTGCATCTTTTTGTTCGCTTTTGGTTTCCTGAAAAACAAAAGAGAAACTACTGCTTTCAAAACTTTAATATTGAAAAACAATATAACACAAAACACATTGTTTTCACAAGTAAAATTGATGCAAAGCATCAAATCGGCTGCAAACAAAATTTAGTATTTCAAAAAGTATTTTCACAATTTTAAAAGCATCCATGCAAGGAAAGCACAAGATATTCAATGCTTAAATAGTGGTCTATTTTAGTTCTGACTGTCATCAAAGCGAAATAAAATTTCAAACGAGATGTGTTTGTGAAACACTATGCGCCCGGCGGCAACAAAGTTCTAAAAAGCAATTTTTAGCAAATAGGTCACAGTCAATGTCACACAATCATTGTCCTTGGTGTCATTTGAAAGCACTTAATTAGTGGAGTATACATACCAAATATGAAGTCTCTATCTCCTATGGTTCAAGAGTTATGACGAAAGTTCGAAAAAGCTATTTTTAGCATATGGGTTACAGTCAAGGTCACAATGTCATTGACCTTGAAAGAGCTTAATAATCGGAGTATGCATGCCAAATACGATGACCCTATCTCCTATGGTTCAAAATTAAATGGCAAAAGTTCGAAAAAACTATTTTTAGCATATAGGTCACAATCAAGGTCACAAGGTCATTGACCTTGGTGTCAGTTGAAAGTGCTTAATTAGTGGAGTATGCATACCAGATATGAAGTCTCTGTCTCTTACGGTTCAAAAGTTATGGTAAAGGCTAAAGTTGACAACAGACAGACAAACAGACAGACAAGACAAAAAACAATATACGCCCTGAATCTATCGATTCGGGCGCATAAAAAATAAATAGAAATTGTAGTCCATTTTCTCAACAAGTGGATTCATTGTTGTAATGAAGTCAATAATAAATGATAAGAATTTATTGTCATCAAAATGAAGATGTAGACATCTCAAGATAGAACCACATGCTGATACCCTGGATCTTTGTCACGTGATAATGCCCTTGCAAAGTAGACTATGCTGCAAGGCGTGATGCAAAATCACAGGTACTTGTTTCGGAAATTAATGTTTTAACCCATAGTATAATAATAACAACGGTATTATTATACTATGGGTTAAAAATTTATTTCCGAAACAAGTGCCTGTGTGCAAAATGTAGAAAAATTACCCTTGTGTCATTTGCAGCTGTAGCATATTCAAAACAATTTTTCATAGTTGAATAGTATTTTTTTAATTTTTATTCACCATGGACTTTTATCACTTATTATCCGGAAAATCATGATGACTTCTTTTTATATCTTACACATCCCTACACTAGGGAGTACTTATTGTAAACTCTTTTTATTTAACCATAAATTATCAGTGGAAAAGTTATAATGAAATTGAAACATAATAGCAACAATCAATATTTAGTTTAAATCAAGTTTTCAAAATATTTTACTCATAATTTTATACTTGTTATCATTTAAGAATTATTTTCTGAACAAATGTGCACTTTCTAACACAACCACATATAGATCGGCCGTTTTGGCCGATAATAATAACAATAATTGTTTTTCGTCATGTCAAAATATCACATTTTTACGTTTGACTGAATATTGATCATTTCCAATTAGTTTGACCATATAAATTCCAACTTATGATATAATTTATCAACAACATTAGATGAATCCGTTTAAATATGTTTTATTAATATAATGAATCCACATGAATGGGACTACCGCCGAGTTCTCTGTCTCTTTCTTTCTGCTCTTAGGCTTTTTTCTATTTATGGAACTTTTAATCTCGTTCTCTTCGGAATTTGATTCTTTGTTGGATGCTGTTTGTGGCAATGATTCTTGATCAGCCGTTTCTGTATCATTTGGTCTATTTACCTGGGTAATTGATAATACTTTTATTACAAATATACTTTTCTACTTTATTTAACATCTAAAGAGGAATATAGTCTCATTCGTTTGATATCATTTCAAAGTAGCCAGCCTTTGGTACAATATTAGCTCTCTAGATTTATCGAACACACGTACATATTCAATTATAGCATTTTACCTCTCTCCTTAATCAAGCCTGGAGTAATGTATTACTGTAACAATGTTTGTTTCATGTGAGAGTTATATTTTTCACGTTGTGTTTTATAATTCCATACTTCCTTTACTGATCAAAATGATATGAATTGCTCTTTTTCTTTTTTTTTTTATCTTGGGGGGGGGGGGAAAACGACATCAAAACGAGATATTATCTTGAAAACGGTGAAAACGTATTATCTTGTGAAAACGAGAAATTCTGTGGAATGTAAGTCCATTTATTACATTATTTTTTGTTAATTTCTATCAAGCTCAATTACTGTTCATTATCTTCACTTTTTTCCCATCTTTTTTTTTTTACCAACGAATGAATGTATAAAAGCAAAACATGGGATACTAGTGAATATTTCTTTTGTTTACATCATCATTTTCCTTTTTTTATTTATTTATGAGGCGGTCACTGATTGGAATAATGTACAGAACTAAAATGCTTCCTTGTTTGTCTACAATCGTCATATTCATTGAATTAAGTTATATTTATTGGATGATATATGCTCTTTTCATTATCATTTATTTATAAAATATGTTCAGCAATGTGGTCACCAATAAACGGTGTTTAATTTATTTTAATTGGTGTCTGATGAAGTTTTTTTTTTCCGAAACGTTTATATAAAAACAAACTTGGTTTGAATTTTTGTTGCAAATTGTTTAAAATATTTTTCGAGACAAATCTCATAGACATGTATCGATTTAGATAACAAACATGTATTTGGCATGTTATGTAATAAAGTTTAATTAACAAACTGTTATTTGTGTTAAATGGCATGTTTATACAATACTGTGAGAATTAATTACGAATATATTATGTGGACATAAATGTGTTTTACATAAGTACATGTGTCGCTTGTAATATTATGATAATTATATAAAGACAGTCTTCAGTGTGTGGGTTTTTTTTTACTTACGAACTATAGCACTGTAGTTCAGTGGGAGAGGGAGGGGGATAGAAAGACCGTGAAAGAATGGTATTAATGATACTGTAAATTCCTAAATATATGCGTGGAATTAATTATCGTGTAATTTCGCGAGGAGCACCAGTCGCGAAATAAAATTACTCGCTTTTATTTTTATGTTGCAAAAAAACAATGTAAAATCTCCTGATGAACCGTCCTTTCGCGAATTATTATTCTCGCAATTTGACGTTGAAGAGACCTTTCGCGATAATAAGTACTCACGAAAAATAAGGAATCTACAGTAGTGACAATTTAAAAATATAAAATATGATTCTTCAGCTTAAGTTTGTTTGTTTATTAAAGTGCCTCACTAGAATTTTTCAATATGATAGAAACGCAACCATTTACCAGTGGAGGCCTGCAAGTTCGGAAAACATCTATTAGGTAATCAGATATTACAAAGCTTACCTTACCTCAACGAATGTTGTCTTTAAGTAAGGCAAATTCACACAATTAACCAACATTCTAAAAGTGTTCATCCCAAAATTCAAAATTTATGCAATTTTGATCTGAAAGGGCTTGAAGTTGCATTTGAATAGACCTATCCAAAAACTTCAAACTAGTCGCCCATCAAAAAAATGTTATTCAAATCCAGCATCTGAAGCAAGTTTGAGAGTGTTCATCCCTTAATGCATCATCTATGCAAGTTTAGTTCTAATGGTTTCTTGTTGATAAACCTGCATCCATAACCTTTACCTGGTTCATTATCTGGAAAATGTATGTCAGATCCAGCATCCGAAGCAAGTCCAAAAGTGTGCATCCTTAGATGTATCATCCATACAAGTTTGCTAAAAATAGGACTCAAATTAAGTTACCTAGAAATGAAACCTGCATAAAAAACTAGCATTTTGACTTATCCAGAAAATGTAGGTCAAATCCAGCATCCGAAGCAAGTCTGGTAGTGTGCATCCTTAGATGTGTCTTCTATGCAGGTTTGGTCAACATGGGGTTCAGAGTTCCTTTGAAATGAGACTTGCACCAAAAACTTTAACCTGTTTACTCATCCGGATCCAGAAAATGTAGGTCAGATTCCGCATCCAAAGCAAGTAAAGTAGTGTGCAACCTTTGATGTATTATCCATGCAAGTTTGGTCATCAAAGGGCTCCACCTAAACCTCCACCTAAAACATTAACCTGTTCACTCATCCAGAAAATGTAGGTCATATTCAGCGTCTGAAACAACCCTGGTTGTATGCATTTTTGATCATCATAAGGCACATAGTTACTTGGAAGTGAGACCTGCATCAAAAACTTTAAATCTTGACCCTAGGCTTTAGGGCGGGGCCACAATAAGAAATCAAAGTACGTGAAAGCATCCTGGGGAATTGTAGATTTTTAATTGTAAAAATCAAGTCCCATTGGGGTAGGGTGGGTGCAATCTGGTTAAGAACAATGTTACTCTGGTGAAAGATGTGGCCCATGGGCCTCTTGTAGTTTTTTAGTAATGAATTGTTCAAACAAGTGAGATATGTTTTGGATGAGGTGGGCTCTTCTACATTTATTTGTGTGGGTGCTAAGGTACTTCTTGGAAGGGAGTAAGGAGAAAAAGAAGAAAAACAGCCCAAACCCGAAAGCTCCATTTCGTAGGGGGTAAATGGGGGTTGAGGGTGACGGAGGTACCATAAGTCAAGATCACATTATTCATTTTCTTAGACAACATTTCTACCAGCGCTCCCTTTTCATCTAAAGGTAACACATACATGCAAATACATGGAGGAGCCCTCCATATCTCGCTCATTTTCACAACATTTTACAAAATGAAATACAAATGGAAAATGGAAAATTATAGAATAAGTATAAAACAATACAAATGAAAAATTTTACAATACAACAAATACAATACAATACAAATTGACTTTTTAATATCTATAAGCTACGCATACACTTGCACAGGATATTTCATGACACTCATCAATGTGACATCTCTAATTTTTACAGTATGTTTCATTCTAAAGACAATTTTTTCTCCTTCAAAAGAAGAGCTCTATTTTTTTTACCAGTAATTTCATTTCCTCTAACATTGAATATTTACCTTATTGTTTTCCTTTTTCCGTCCTCTCCTTTTCTGTGGAACATCTATATCTGTCGTTGTTTTCACTTGCTCATTTGCCGTCTTATTTAATTCCATCTTTTGTCCCGATTCTGATTGTTCAGTATCAGGGGTTTCATCTTGCTGAATCTTGCTCTTCTACAAATTATGTGATTAAAACATAATTTAATATCGAAAGATCCATGTACCATAACGCTCACCTGTCTGGTCACTTTGACTTTTCATTGTCATTAGCGCCTATATTTTCGTTCACGTAAAATGTCGTCACATTAGTCATATGTAATTTCATGATTTCACCGCATGAGAAACTGAATTTCAATATGTATAGGTATCAAAGACCGTGAAATTCATAGTTCTGAGAAATTACGAGTTTTTATTGTTTTCAATATCCACACTGCTGTTGACAAATTGGTTGATTGATATATTTTTTTTATTTACATGTGATATTACTTTCTGTAAACCAACTTTTATTCGCGTGCTAGAAATTTTCGCGAAGTTCGCGACAACCTTGTCATCGCAAATATTTCTCGCCGTGAACCGGTACTTAAAGTCTCTGTATTAATTAATAACAGATCCAAAATTTACATTTACATAGTACATGGTAATATATAATTTAAAAAAAAAAATATTTGTGTATTACGTTAGAAATGTGCTTGAATTCCTGCCGGTACAACTTACATCATCTACTTTTTTCTTTCTCCCACGTGTTCCCGCTCTTTTTTCCAATGTTTCTTCCTTCTGTTGTTCTTCTTCATCAATGTTCTCGTTTTTCAACACAAGGCCTATGTCTTCCACGTGAACAACACTGTCTTGGTCATTTGCTTGCTGTTCACCGTCACTGCAATCTTTGCCTTTTTTCTGTGAGATCTTCCTTCTCTCTACTGGCTTTTGTTTTCGTGCCACTTTCTTTTCTTCTGGATTGGTCAGTTCATCTGACTTCTCGAGATATATGCAGTTCTCATTTAAATTTTCTTTTCCCTTTAGTGTGTTTCCTGTATCAGGTTTCTAAAATAAACAATGAATATCTAGTAGTATGCTCTTATGTCCTTAGATGGAACAATTATACAATGTTTGTTTGATAGTTATTTACGAAAAGACTTCTTTAAGACAAATTTTTAAACTAGCAACCTGTCCAGAAATTAACGTACATGTATGATTGTCAAATCCAGCATCTGAAGCAAGATTAACGAGAGGCCCATGGGCCACATCGCTATCCTGAGTAACTTTGGTGATGCAGTTCTTTACCAGATTTCCCCTCTATTTATATCTATTGCGGCCCCCTACCCCCAACGGCACCCCCACCACTCCCGTCTTAATTTTTTTTAATAATTTAGAATCTACACTACCCCAGGATGCTTCCACCTAAGTTTCAGCTTTCCTGGCACACTGGTTCTTGAGAAGAAGATTTTTCCTATATATTTCTATATAAAACTTGGATTCTCTATTGTGGCCCAGCACTACTCCCGAGGGTCATGATTTTAATTTAGAATCTACACTACCCCAGGTTGCATTCACATAAGTTTCAGTTTTTCTGGCCCGCTGGTTTTTGAGAAGAAGATTTTTAAAGATGTTTCCTATATATTTCTATGTAAAACTAAGATTCCCTATTTTGGTCCTGCCCTACCCCCGGGGTCATGATTTTAATAATTTAGAATCTACACTACCCCAGAATGCTTCCACATAAGTTTCAGCTTTTCTGGCCGAATGGTTCTTGAGAAGAAGGTTTTTAAAGATGTTTTTTCTACATGTATATTTAACTATTTTAACATTTTAGATTTTACAAACTTAAATTCCTGTCCCATGGTTCTTGAGAAAAAGATTTTAAAAGATTTTTCCTATATATCTATGTACAACTTAAATCCCCAAATGTGGCCCCGCCATACCCCCGGGGGTCATGATTTTAACAATTTAGAATCTACACTTCCCAAAAATGCTTCCACATAAGTTTCAGCTTTCCTGGTCCACTGGTTCTTGAGAAGAAGATTTTTTAATGACCCCACCCTATTTTTGTCTTTTCTTAATTATCTCCCCTTGGAAGGAGACTTGGCCCTTTGTTTTAAGAATTTAGACTTTCCATTCCCCAAGAAAGCTTTGTACCAAGTTTGGTTAAAATTGGCCCAGTGGTTCTTGAGAAGAAGTTGAAAATGTGAAAAGTTTACAGACGGACGGATGGACGGACTACAGACAAAATGTGATCAGAAAAGCGCACTTGAGCATTCGGCTCAAGTGAGCTAAAAAGTGTTCATCACATGATACATCATTCATGAAAGTTTGGTCTAATTAGGGTTGATGTAACACTAATATGAGACTGCTCCTAACAGTTTTACCTGGTCACTCATGCATCTGCGAAATACAGGTCGAGTACAGAATTACAGAATCGGAAGCAACTCTAGTACTGTATATTGTTTGATGCATCACACATGCAAGTTTTCTTTTGGTATGCCTTTTAGTTAGTTTTTGGTCATACACCTTCTCCAGAAACTTTTACCTGGTCACTCATGTGGAAAATGTTGAGCATATCAAGCATCCGAAGCAAATTCACCGCAAGGCTAATTGTTACTCTAGAACGAACTTGCTACAAAATTGACAAATGAATGTTTGGGATTTTTCTGTTTTTATTCCCCTGTTATCCAAGATTCGGGGATATATATTTTTTTTCCTGTCCGTCTGTCTAGCCGTCTGTCTGCCTCTATGTTTATCTTCTATTTGTCCGAAAAACTTTGAAGTGGATGGGGCTATGGCATTTAAATTTCACAGATGTACTCCTTGTGAATTTTGAAAACTTGCCCCCCCCCCCTCTTGGTCAGTTTAAGTTTTTTCCCCCTTGTCAGATTGTTTTAAGGAAACCCCTTTTTGAAACCATTGCTACGGGTCTGTAAAACATATTCTTCATCCGATTGTCTTTGTGTTTGTCTGTGTACATACCTGTTGTCGGCTTGGTTTGCCTGTCGGTTTACCGGGCCTCCCCCTGGTTGATTTCTTAGTGGACACAGGTTCCTCTTCATTTTCTTGGTTCGAAATTTTTGATGCAGCAGACTGCAATAGGATAGATCTTGATAATTATACAAGTTACGTGTGTATATGTTCATATATATGTGGATATAAGAGTATAAATGTACTTTGAATCAGTTAAATCAAACTTACATAAAAAGAAACATAAAAATGACTTCCTTTTTAAAAACAAGAGGCCCAGGGGGCACATCGCTCACCTAAGCACATCGGCTAGGAAAAAGCAGAATCAGATCAGAACTGAAAAAATTACTGAGGTGTGTGTGTGTGTGTGTGTGTGTGGGGGGGGGGTAATACAACTTGAGAATACCTTCATATCAATACAGCATATGACTTTGCTGTTCTTGATAAAAAAAATTAAAAACATTTTGTTCCTTTATATTACTTCGTAATAATTTGAATTTGATTCTCCATTGTTTCCCTCCCTACCCCAAAGGCCATGATTTGAACAAATTTAAATCTTCAGTACATTAGGATGCTATAATATGTCAATATGACTAAACATAGCTTTTCTGTTTTTTCGGATTTTTTTCCTTTATATTTCTATGTAAAACTTTGATCCACCATTGTGGCCCAACCCTACCCTTAGGGGTTATGATTTGAACAAATTTAATTGTACACTACCTGAAAATGCTTCCATATAAATACTAGTATCACTAATCATGGCTTTGCTATTCTCGAGAAGAAGATTTGTAAAATATATTTTAATGTAAAACTTGATCCCCCATTGTGACCCCACCCTATCCCTGGGGGTAATGATTTGAACAAACTATAATCTACACTACCTAAGAATGATTCCATATAAATATCATTAATCATGGTTTTCAAGTACTTGAGAAGAAGATTTTAAAAGATTTCACTATATATTCCTAAATTAAACTTTGATTGGCCATTTTGGCCTCACCCTACCCCTGGGGGTCATGATTTGAACAAACTTGAATCCACACTACCTGATGATGCTTCCACATGAGTTTCATCTTTCCTGGCCCAGTGGTTCTTGAGAAGAAGATTTTTAAAAGATTTTTCCTATGTATTCCTTTGTAAAACTTTGATCAGCCATTGTGGCCCCACCCTACCCCCGGGGGTCATGATTTGAACAAACTTGTATCTACACTACCTGAGGATGATTCCACATTAGTTTCATCTTTCCTGGCCCAGTGGTTCTTGAGAAGAAGATTTTTTTAAAATGCCATTAATTTTTCATTAATTCATGATTATCTCCTCCTTGAAAGAGGGCGTGGCCCTTCATTTGAACAAACTTGAATCCCCTTCACCTAAGGATACTTTGTGGCAAGTTTGGTTGAAATTGGCCTAGTGGTTCTTGAGAAGAAGATGAAAATGTGAAAAGTTTACAACGATGACAGCGACAACGACGACGACTGACCACGGACAAATTTTGATCAGAAAAGCTCACTTGAGCCTTCGGCTCAGGTGAGCTAAAAATGATAAGCGAAGTCTTTTTTTAATATAGCTGAAAAAGAAGGTAAATGACATCATAAGATATATTTAACCTGCTAAAGAGGTTGGAAGTGGTTCTGTCCCACCGTCAAAAAATGACCACCGTATATATGTATAACTATCAACGTTAATACACGTTCTTTTATCGAACAAGTTTTACCCACTTAAGGTCAGGGGTCAGAAATCATAGCATGCTCGGAAATATTTTGCCACAGGTAATGGACATGTCAATATGAAAGCCTTCTATTTCTAAAACAGAAGTCAAAAAGAAGAAATACTGCGTAACATTTTTGAAGAGTAAGTCAAACTTTAAGGTCAAGGTCGCGGGGTCAAAAAATCGTAGTGTATTTAGAAAGGTCTTTCACAAGTTACACACATGTGTAATATGAAACAAGTTACACACATGTGTAATATGAAAGTCTTATCTCTTCTCATTCAAAAGATATGACCAACATTAAAGTTTTTTTGTGACAGACTGTCAGACGGACAGACCTAATGACTGACAGACGGACAAACTAATGAGATTCAATGTCACCTCGCTTTCGCGAAACAGGGGACAATAAGTATCAATATCCGTAGCGCCTATATGACCATGACCAACCGAACTTATGGAACTATACTGCACAAAATCTTACGAAAAATTATTGCTGAACAAACTGAGGAGTCGGGGCAAGGTAAGATTATTCAGTTTTGAAAAAACATAAAGACATTTACAACCTGTGCTGCTTGTCTTCTCGGCATTTTCTCGTTTTGAATAATCCCTTGTTCGATCGAGTGATTTCAGTTTGAGAATCGCTCACCCAGTGTACTTGTAAATGTATGATAATTAAACCCTCGGGCGCAGCGTTCGCATTCACTTACAAATTTCGGTCCTTGACTCAGTAAATGGTAGTAATAAACGGCATAAGTTCACATGTCAATGCGTGAACTTTTATGTTTCAAAAAGTTCACAAGGTCGCACTGCCCACATGTGCTTATGATAAGGACGACTACGCAAAAAAAGAAAATTTAATAAATAGATATTTAGAGTATTTAAATTAAAGATCCCGCTGGTTATGATTTTTTTTCTTAAAATGATTTCACAATGCGTGAAAGTGAAAAATACCAGGTACTTCATACCTGTCAGATAATGTTATCAGACAGAGAAATTAATACAGAAACTGGTATTTATACTTAAATCTGATACTCTCTTTTCAATTTTATTTATTTATTTATACTTTATAGAGGAAGAAAACGTGAATTGAAATAATTTCTAAGTTAACTTAGGTTATTAGTTTTTTCAAAGAAAAAAATATATAGCTAATATTTAAGAGGTATCAGATCGAGCTGAAATCCAGGGAAAAATGCAGAAAAGTCAGTAAATATAGAACCGTCCTTAATGCAATTCAAATTGAATTTAGTATGCGAAATAAATGAGGAAGAAAATATTCATTTCTAAAGTTATTTTTTATCGTCATAATCATTTGGCGTCATAATACTATGACGTTGGTATACACCTTTAGTATTATGACGTCATAATAACTTTATGCTGCAGATTTTGTTGTCAAGAAAACAAAATGGGTTTGTTCCAAAGTTGTTTGAGAAAAAATAATAAAGTTGGTATTCTCTCTGACGAAGAGAAAGCCGCTTACAAAAAGATCGAGGAGGTAAACAAAGAAATGGAGCAAGAGAAGACTGACGTTCAAACCCTCCCAATGATGATGTTTTGTGTTACTCCGGTGAAAGTCCATGGGGATACCATTCATATTAATGACGCTCCTCCAGATGTAATTAAGAAGGCTGAGTTGCTGAACTTTACTTACAAATCAAGTGTGCCTAAGTTGCCGCCGATTCCTGGACAAGTGAAGACAATCCTGATTCAGGATCTAGAAGACGAGAACGATTTCCTTAAATGGGAAGGTACGTAATACTAATACGATAAAATCAGTCTTCACTGACCAATTTCATAAATAATTCCATTCCTGTTTAATATTTTGATTTTTATTATTTTTGCAGAAGAAACCAAAAAAGTGCTTATGGAGAATGGTCCTCTGAAGAAGAACAAACATAAGTTGACAGAACAAAGAAGAAGACAGCTTCTCCGAAGAACATCTAGACAAGAAGTAAATTAAAAGAAGCCATTGTGAACAAATGAGACAGAACATATCTGCTGCTGTTTTCTTAAACAGGATGACTTTGAAATTTGAACACTTCTGTTAATTTGGTTTCAGTCGTGAATATCTTTGTCGAAGGAGGACTTCTATATAGGCTGGCTGTAAGCAGTTGCCTTATATACTTTATACGACTGTTGTGATTGTGCTTGTTCCTATATATATTTTCGTTGTTGAAATTTTAAAGGATGTGGATAATGGATTAATTTTTTTGGCTCGTTGTAAACTAATAATAAAAATCCTTCTTTTTTTTGGCTTCAACAATTTTTTTAAATCCATTGATCAGAATTAGGAATAAATTTACAAATGGTAAAATTGTGCAAGCATACAAAATGTAGTTATGTGCATGTAATAAAAAGGATTTTTATTACCATATCTCAGTTGTTTCGTCAAGCAAGGGCATTCTCTACGTATGAACAATTTCTTAAACGAGATTAAGTATTGACAAAGAAGTTGATGAAACAAGAATATCAGCAGTCTCGTTTAATGTCATCATTTCGTATGTTCGTTATTAAGTTCTATATGGTCGATACAATGACCTTGTCAGCAAATACAATTCATCATTGAGTCAAATGCTGGCTGAGGTTTTTCATACTTATTGTTAGTCCATTATTTATACACTGAACTGACGACGGATTTTTCCTTTTATTTCCCGATCATGACAAGGAGTACACGACGGTTGTGACTGGTCAGCAGGGGATGCTCACTCCTCCATGGCACCTGATATCACTTTTGATGTTTTGGAGGTCCATGTTTGTTCTGCTCCTATTTTGTATTGTTTTTATATGGGCTTTTGATCTTGAATACTGTTCGTTATCTTCATATGTTTCATGTCAACATTTAAAAAAAGTTTTAACTGGTGGTCGTTACAAGTCCCGAGAAGCCTTGACACAGCCATCGGTCATTGCCTAAGAGGTTTTTTTTTTATTGAAAGGCTTGTCCTCCATCATTGGACCTTAATCCCCACCCCTAACCCCATCCTCACCCAAAAGACAGAACCTGAACTTAAAAGAATTTTCTTTTCGGCTAATTAAAGATGTAATTTATTTCATCTGTCATTTCCCCCTAATATTCCCCCTTTATAAAATCTATCCTATATAAAAGAATCTGACGTTTTTTGTTTTTTTTGGTTCTAAAGCAGCTAAGTACATTTTAGAAATTCCAAATTATAACGTGTGGTAATGCTTATTATCCAGTCCCAGGCTCTCTCATTGCATTTGATTAGGTAAGATGGCTTGAGCTGCATAATGAGTTTGTACAATTTTATCATTGACTCATATCATAAAACAGTTATTACTGATTTTATTTCAGTCAAAACGAGGATTTAAGTACGAAGTACAATATTCAACTCATCCTTCGGCTCGGTGAATATTTAATTCCTGGGGAGGCTAAATACTCGTATTAACTAAAACAAAAAGCCATTCATTCTGTCTCCAAAAACCTCATTGTGGTGTTACCTGTAAACCACTACAAAGAACCACCGACCTGTCTGATGGATTTGGATAGATAGTTGAATTTGCTATAGTATTATAAATCATTATCTGTCGGCAGTGGCTCGAAAGGTATGGATGAATTTGTTGCTGGAAGATACGACGGTAGATTTGTGTCGAAGGATGTTTCAGCAAAGAAAAAAAACAAAAACAAAAACAACAAAAAAAAACCTGGAAAAGTAGGTGAATATGTTACTGCAGGGGGGATTTGTCAGCTATAGGTGGAAAGGACGGTTAGAATAATGAAAAAATAAGTCGGAGATTACATCATAGCTAAATGGGATGTACTTTAGGAGTACTTTAATTGAGATGTCAGTCAGTGGATGAAAAGGTAGATTACTAGGCAATGGGAGAAGAGAGAGAGTTATGGTTGTGTAGGCAAGTGGAAAAATTGAAACAAAAAGGAATCACAATTCACAACCTGAGAAATACATGTAGATAAAATATAAATCCCCCAAAGCTGCTATATTGAAGAAAACGGTAAATGTGCATTTTTCCTACATTAAAAACTAAACATTCCGTATGTTGAACGACATAATAAATTACTCAAATTTCCTTTGAGGTAAATGAACCCTATTAAATTCTGAGCACATACTATACAAGATACAAGATACAAGATTTTATTAATCCAATTTGGGCCCCCGGAGGAGCAAAAAGATTTACAAATAGAGGGAGGAGGATCCAAATGATAGAACAAGCATGATGATGATATTACAAATAAAGAGCAATTGTTAAAAAAAAACAAAAAAAGTATATAAGAGATATTCTGAATATACATACATGTATCGTATTGTAAGTTACATACAAATATATATAATTTATACATATATATATATATATATATATATACCTATACACACACACACACACATATATATATATATATATATATATATATATATATATATATATATATATATATATATATATATATATATATATATATATATATATATAAGATAAGATAAGATAAGATTTATTAATACCAATTTGGGGCCCATCAGGGCATACAAGTAATAAGGAAAAAAAACATACAAGCAGAAATTCAAAATTGATAGCAGTAACTAACAAAAGATAAATGATGTTACAGCAGTTGGGGATTACAACATACATAATCAATATACTGTAAATAAAAGATGGTTTAAAGTATTTCTATATATTACTCTTTTGTATTTATTTGTTTCTTTGTTTAACATTGCATAATTTGCTATTTCTTATTTTAAAGATATTGATTAAAAAATTACCCAGCTTGATAAGCAACATGTCATCTTCATTAGACATAATCCATAAAAAATTTTCTTTATTTGTTAAAGTATAGAAATTTTTATTACTTTTAGCAATAATATTAAAAAAGTCATCTTATCATGCTTATATAATGGACATTCAATCAGTGAGTGTGATCTCATCTTCCACACAGTTCATGTCGCACATTCTACAAATTCTTTCATTTCTTGCAAGGGTGGTTTGCTCTCCAGCAGAGTTTAGTTTTTATTTCGTACCTTCCACTTTCTATTCTGAGGTTATGTGAACTCACTCTAAATTTGCATAAATTTTTCTTTGTTCAAAATTTTTTAATAATAAATACTTTTCAATTTCAAAACTTCTTTTTATATAGAAATATGTTGTAAGTTTACCCGATAGACAACCATCATCTCTTTGTTTAAACCAATATTGAAGGAAATCTTCTCTAATAATTTTTTTCAGATGTTTCTTTAAAGTTATTAGTTTCATTGATTTACATCTTGACAAATCTATGCCCATTATGTTACAGAAATATGTTACATTTGAAAACCAACTATTTACATTACAACTGTCCAAGATAATGCTTTCTTTGTATGCACTGTATAACAAAGAGTTTTCAGGCATGTTTTCCAGTCTGTGCCAGTAAGATATAATTGCTATAATAATAGAATATAATATTGGTTGTCTACCCAGTTCAGAGAGAACTGCAATATTGGTTTCTTTTCCCAGACCCTATGATAAATTTGCAAAATTTCATATGAAGATTTTCAATCTCCCAATCTTTAAATATATCAAATAAACATTTTTCTTTTCTTTGCATTGATGATGACAATACACCCCATATTTCGGATCCATAGGTAGCTATTGGCTTGATCATTTGATCAAATAGATGAAGTAAAGTTTTAATGGGTGGATCTGTTGATTTTATATCTTTGTATATTTTAAATGATGACTTTAAAGCTTTGTTATATAAATTACACCTTGCTTCTTTGAAAGAACCAGAATTTGAGAGTATTATACCTAGGTATTTATACGTTTTTACACATTCTATATTAATACCATTAATTGAAAATGTTTCTTTTAATAAATGCCCACTTCTGTTGAAAATAATTACTTTTGTTTTGTTAACATTGATTTCCAAACACCATTCTTTACAATATTTGTATAACATATCAAGTTTTTGTTGCAGGGCTAGCTGGTTGTCAGATAATAATACTAAATCGTCTGCATATAATAAAGCTCCTATTTGCTTTTTGAGAAGTGAGAGAGTTAACAACATCTTCATTTAGTAAATTTGCGAGATCATTTAAGAATATTTTGAATATATTCGGGCTTAAGACATCACCTTGTCTTACTCCTAGTTCAGGTGAGAAGGGTTGGGTTAATTTATTATCAATTTTAATCGAGATATAACTGTATTTGTACATACTGCATATTATTTTGTAGAATAGTCCATTTATATTCAATATTTATATTTACAGACTATATATAGACTAGTACAATGAAAAGTTCATCACTCTCTAGCAATTAGACGGTAGGTCTTAATTTTATTAAAAAAATCTCTTACAAGAGTAACTTTACATTTATTTTATTGGCCGAAACACTCTATGAACTTTTAGCTCAATTAAGCTTAATCTCTTTTGATCTTTTCCATCGGTTAGTCTGTCGTTTATACATTGTATCATAGGTTCGTCTTTCTGTTTATTTTTCACATCTTCGTCTTTTTAATAACCACCAAGCGATCCAAACCTCCCAAGAAGAATCCCTACGTAAAGGGGACTCAAATGAGAGATGATGGAAGATATATACATATATGTTTGTTAGCATTGACGAGAAGGGCAGGTGATTATATGTTACTGGAAGATACCGCAGCAAAATGGCTTGAAAAAGTATTTGTATTTGTTACCAAAAGATTTATCCTCCACACATGCACACATGATTTTATGGCTGGATAAATTATAGGTGAAAATGTTACTTAAAGACTCCTCTAGATAGGCTTAGATACATATGCAGAAGGTCCTAGTTGAGCGTACGTTTTATCCTTTTGCGATACATGTAAATATTTAAACTTTTGGTTGATCTGAAGGCTTTGTTTGGATAAAATAGTGGATTTGTTGTTTGAATGCTAAAATATAATTTTATAAATTTTCATTTGACAAATCATCATCCAAAGCAAAATTCTAAACGAGTTTTTTTTTCCAATCCTAGAAATAAAAAATCCCCCTATTACTACTTTTTTATACAACTGTAATTTATAAAATTTATGTGCACTTTCTCTATATTATTGAAAAATAAAATCTCATTCTATTTAAATCAAAATTATTTTTTCTCAAATTTCCTTGGACGTAAATGACCTGATTAAATCTGATACAGATTCAATTCAAAGTATAATTCTTTTGCGCCATTCAAGAGTTGACCTAAATTTTCTGCCTATGGGACCAGATATATGTTTATGGAACATTGTTACAAAGCGAAATGCAATAACAACTCAGAAGGTAATAAACATGTATTAATTGCATTTTGCGTCATTAAATTTTTGCGTCGAGACCAACGCAAAACGTAATTTACCATATACAGGGAAATTTTTGTTTCCGTTTTATTATCGCAATATTTCTTATACAAAACGATGACTGGGCGAATTTAAACCGGGGAAAAATTCTTTCCTAGTGGAATAGGGCGAAAAAAAAAACACGGGGCTAAAATGACCCTGTATACAGTTGTGCAAAAAAAAAAACAAAAAAAAAAAAGAAAAAAAAAGAAAGAAAGAAAAAGGAATATTACATTTTGCAAGATTAACACATCATGTAAAAATCCAAAATGTAATAACACAATTTCTGGTTTACTTCACTTGGTGTTGCTACATTTTGCGTCAAGATAAAGGATTCTGAATTTATTTTTTGAACACCAGAGTTTGAGGAATCAGAAGTTAATAAAGAGGGTGTTGCAGTTCTTTTGTTATTTTTCCTAAATGTGTAGCAGATTAAAAGAAGAATTGTATGTTACAGAAACTGATATTAATTTTATTCAAGTGCAAAAGTATATAAAGCACAATGAGGAACAATATTTGGAAACTGCGTATTGACTTCCAATTTGTCATTAAATGAATTGTAAATTAATCTCGCAACAAAATATATCAGGTTTTCCGTTTTTTAAATAGGGAATCCCCATTATTCTGAAAAACTGCCTCCAGGAAGCAAAATAATTTTGATATATGCACAAAGAGGCAGGAATTTTCTTCAAAACTGCCATTTCCGAATTTTGTTTCAAAGAGGCACTTTTTTGAAAAACGCAAAAATTGAATAAAAATTATTCTCCATACGAAATGCAAAATGTGTACATTAAATAACACTACTAGTATATGATTATCATGTCGAAATGGTGTAGTGGATATGCTGATGGACTACTACATAATACTTTTTACCTGAGCATGGGTTCGAATCATTTTTGCATATTTTTTCTTTTTTTTTTCAATTTCTTTGTGCTACGGAAATGCAATGAAATACAAATGTATCTATTTTTTAAAAGAAAGAGAGTGCGCGCGCGAGAGAGAGAAAGAGCATGTCATGAAGTTAATGAGTAACTATATATTAAAGTTGCAGGTTTAAACTGTTTTCCTAGATATACTGTGACTTAAAACTAATGACATAATGCTTTATTTAGTTTTGTCTTGGAAAATAAAGTATTGTTAAAATAATTTATTTATTTATTTTTTTTTTTTACATACAGTTGTTTACTCATTTTGATTCATATTCGGTTTGTTATTTAGTAGCCAAGATTTGATTTGAAACAAATGGAATGTCTTAAATGTAGCACCAACAGTGTGATTATGGGATATTTTATTTCATGAAAAATGTCTTTGCACGATGTCTACAGTATATCTAGCCATTGTAGTTTTTATTGTTCTAACCTTCCTCGTACAAAATGGCGATAGTGAATTAGTGATATACATTAATATAATTCCAATCTTAATTTTATTTATTGATTCCCTGTGTTTTGATTGGACGAGAACAAATTCAAGAAAAAGTTTACGCATCGATGAATTTTTCAATCAGAACTACTTTCTTGACTGTTGTGAAAACAGATACTTCTACTCCGTTTTAGCTAAATTATGATTACACGAAACTGGAAATAAAAAATGAATGAATGAAAAGGAGATAAACAGGACTGACAGACGGGAATATTATGTTTATGTCACTGTCGGATTACGAGTGTTAATTTTAAAAAATCGCTGATCATGATGTCATTTTTTCGACGTTCCATATCAGCTCAGTTGGTATCGCTGTGATAGGGAAAAGAAACATACCTCAGACTCTTGCCTTTTCAGCATCAAATTCATATATTTACATCCTACAGATCCCATATTCTCCCTAAATCTTTGAACGAACCAGAGTAAATCGAGGACGTCGTCGGTCTGCAAGTTTCGCTGTGACGTCGTTAGATCTAATGTCAACATAGCCATGGTCAAGGTCATGGTCAAGGACGAATTATTCTGGAGAATACGGGTATTTGCGATATTTGTTGACTTAAACAACATTCAATGAGTTTTTATAAGTTTATTTTATTGATTGTTTTGACAATTTAAGTTGGATTTTATATTTGTATACGTTTCTTTGCGGCATAAAGTATTCCTACGCTACAAAATAACGGATTGTATGGCGGAACAACATTCAATTTGAGTTAATCAATTTAAACTTTATTTTTAATATTTTTTATTATTGATGATAATAGTTGCAACAATCTTAAATTACATTTCAGTGGATACTATGTAAATTATTTTGCTATATATCAAGCTATATTCACAAAACTTGATGACCTGATAATTTTGAATGACCTGATGATTGTGAATGACCTGATATTTCTACTTCAATAACCTGATATTCTTAAATGAAATTGAATTGCTGCAAATATTCAAATTTTAAAAAGTTCAACTGTTATTTTCCTGAAAATATGTAATATAATAATATACCAGGTCATTTAAATCCATCAAATCATTCACAAATATCAGGTCATAAAAAAATATCAGGTCTTTAGTAATCATCAGGTCATTTCAAAATCCTTTTTTTCATAAATAATTAAATTTCTGCAAACATTTTCTTGTCAAAACCTTTTAAAATGTTTTATCTTTCTAACAGAATTATTTAATTTATCAGGTCATTTAAAACCACCCCACACAAGTCATTTATAAGAATATCAGGTCTTCGCTAACATATCAGGTCATTTAAAAATATCAGGTCATTCAATAATATCAGGTCAACAACTTTTTGTAAGTATTCCTTGATACAAAAAGTGTTATCCACTAAAAAGTGTAATTTAGTATAGTGTCATCAATAATTTTCCAACTTAAATTTGAAATATAATCTTTAAATTGATAATTTTACATGATTTTTTTTTCATCAGGTCAAAATATCAGGTCTTTAGTATATCAGGTCTTTAGTATGTTCCTTGTATGGCGGCCTCATAGAGAAATAATTTTAAAAATTCGTAATTGGAATTATAAGAACTAAACGTTCTTTTTTCAGAATTTATCGATTTGTAAACTCTGCCTTTTTCCTCACAAACTTTACATATAAAAGTGCTTCTCACTTTTATTCAGTTTGTGAGTAAAAAGGCAGAGTTTACACATCGATAAATTCTGAAAAAAGAACGTTTAATCCTATAATTAAAAAATTAATAAAATGAAAAGGATAACATTCACTAAAAAGTTGCCAATCAGTTCCTATGTAAGGAAAAACTAAGCATGATATAAATCTAAAATGTGAAGAAGCAGGGAATACCCGCCATAGTCTTAGATCTATCTATATTGAGACATAACGCAGGTATTTAAATGTCTTCTCGATACACAGGGAATAATCACGAGTTTCTGCAACACCCTCTTTGAAACAAAATTTGATTCCAAAATGAACCAATACAGACACTTGAAAATTTTCAATAAAAGGCCAGACATTCCCACATTCACATTATGTAAGACTTGGTCATCCCATCATACATGGTTCAAATGAGAAGAAAACATGCATTCTTTTCTGTGTTATAAGTTTAATACAAAGTAGTGACCAAAATTCAAACATTTCCTGCACACATTACAACTCTTTAAAATGTCCCCAGAACATTTGTGTATGCCTCTCTCTCTCTCTCTTGCTTTCTCTCTCTCTCCTTGCCTTCTCTCTCTCTCTCTAGCCCTTCTTTCTCTCCCCCTCTTTCTCTCAAGTACATTGGCAAATCATGTCTATAGAAAAGGCAAATATTTTTGCATCACAAATATAAACAAGTTCATGAAGTTGTAAACAACTTATAACCTTACACATATCACAGCTAAAATAAGCATTGCCAATTAAGACATAACTTTTATGCATACACATATACATTACAGTTCATACTATAAATATCATTTTACATGTAAATAAAATATAGGAAAATGAAACCATTACAATAATGAACACAAAAGCATTAAAAATAATTTTAAAAGCAGATCTTTAAAAAAAGTAATTGGATAAAGTTATTCTTAAATTTATCTTTACCAATTCGTTTTTTAAATAATCGGTGTTGCACTTTGAAATATCAATAGAATATGTAATTTTTTTGGGATACATGCAAATTAAATGTGGTACTTCAAAATTTCACAATTGAATATGTATTCAAACATACTGTTGCAAGTTGTGAAGATCTCAAAAACATTCCGAGACAAAATCGTCATGGACATATTAAACAAGGGAGGTATGCATGTTTGTTATAATGAAGTTGTGCTCAGTTTACCATATCTCAAGTGGAACTGGTTTACCATATCTCAAGTGAAACTGGTTAACCATTTCTGTTTTTTATCAGAAAGTACTGGTCTATAGCTTGTGACAAGCTGAAGCTTCATCAATCTTGTATTTTTTTTTTATCTTTTCAGTGAGCTGGAGCTACTGCAGGTTCTGACTGAAGATAAGATTGGTTATGGATAAAGTACTTTTGTGAAGATTTCAGAGTTATTAGAATAGGTTCCTGGTAGCTGGGCATCAGAGCATCAATAGCACTTGGGAAGGGATTTATGTACAAAGTCTTCATTGGGAGGTTGATGCTGGGGGTAAAGTGAGAAATATCCCCGGGTATAGGCTGGTTTCCTCGAGCCGTGGTAGCGGGGTAACGGTAATCTGTAACAGAATACATAGCACATTTAATCAACAAATACTCTAATGAAGAGAAAACAAAAACACTATAATTAAAGCACCTCTTTCCACTTGTATGACTGTAACTTTAAAACTTAGAATTAGGTCCACTTACCAACATGTAAATTGGTCTCCCTCTCTGGTCTGCATGTACTTGTGTGTGTTTCACCCAGACGAACAAGGGCTGGTTTGCTGCAAATAAGATTTTGTTTTTAAACTTTAGCTAAGAGAGCTTTAAAAAAATTTAAAAGCAATTTTCTGTCAAAACCATTTTTTTTTTTCATTTTTAATTTTGTATTTTTTAGAAACATTAAAAAAAAAATCATGCCACCATTGTGCACTGTATACATACTGCGGTATCTTGGGCAGTACAAGCACTGTGTTTTTGGCCTGCACCACATTTTCCTTGGTTCCAGGTGGTTTCCTGCCTCCACGCTTCAATGAATCCAGTGCTTTTTCCATCATCATGTCACAGAAATAGTTAATGGCATCAATATAAGTGGCAGACTCGATGAGTGCTGGATCAGGAGGCTTATCAAATGTGACTGAAAAATCACAGAGCAATGTGAATAAACAAGAATTTATCCATCTTTAATGTATAAACATCTGCAATACAAGGATTTCCTGCTTAATTATTGCTCAGTTGCTATAATATGTATATTGTATGTTAAGATAGAAAAGCTAGACACTCTCTTTAGATTAGAATATACGAGGGGTGATCAAAAAGTTTGCGAACTATCTCTATATCTACAAGACCACAATTCAGATTAGAAAAAAAATTGGTACACACATAGCCATACACAAGTTCTATAAATAGCATATGCTGAATAAAGTTTTGCTCCTTGTTTGTGACGTCACAATGTGAAAATGACGTCAATATGTAGGTCACTTGTGACGAAAAATAGTTTTCTCAATTCTACTCGTTCAAGAAACGACTGTATAATTTATGATATATCTTAGAAATCCCTTTGAAGTAGCATATAATAATTTGCACATAGTTTATTAAGACAAATGACTTCCTATAAATTCAATCAGTATTTGGATTGATTGTTTAAGTGAAGGACGGCCGATGGTTAAAAATGACACTTGTTATTTTGCCCAGTGAAAGTAAGTTTGAAAAGAGATGTGTTTTTAATAAAGCAATTTGCTATCACAGGCCTCTAATTTACACTTTGAAAAATTGTTGAATATTTCAACAATAGTATAATTATTAAATTCCTAAGATATCGTTTACTTTAGATTTTAAAAATATTAGATATGATAAAAAAGGAGGCACCCATTCTCTTTCCACCTTGAAGAATCGTCTCTCGAGAGACAGAAGATGATGTTTTTGATGGTCGCCATGCTTAATTTTGGAAAGGATATTCTTATCCACTCATTCTGTTGCCGAAAATTGACCATTTCTGACAAATGAACTGTTCTTGTTATAAAAAATAATTTACATGGAAAGAAATATAAACTCAGAAATATCTTTCAGCTTTTGTGACAGTACGCTAAGGAGGAGGTCACATGACCGCCTATATCACGTGATTTGTGCATGAGCAGAACGGTGGCAGATGCGCATTAAAATTAGAGAGGACTTATTTAAAATATAATAAACACTGAAACCAAATATTGTTTCTTTTATGAAAGTTATTCAATTAATTCGTGAACTTTTTGATCACCCCTCGTAAAATATCAGAAAATTCTTGTCCACATGTGTATGCACATATATATTAACCTTTTTTCATTAAATGTCAGTTCCTTTGAGACAGAGATTTACAATTGGATATTATCAGACAGCTTCTAATTGCCAGTCTTTGTAATTCAGATATCAGTAATTAATTACATCATCTTAGTATTTAATATTATTAATTCTGTTACAAAATTAAAAAACAGAAAAATTAGAGCTGTCTACATAAAAATACCCCTGGTAGTAAAGAAAATGCATACCTCGAAATAGCTTTAAAATGATCTCTTTTAACTTCAAATAAATAACTTGACATTTTGAAGACCTAAATATAAATCTTGTTGATACGCATGTATAAAAAGGTTTGTATCACCTCTTGACCATGTGCTCATATGGCGCAAAGAGCATTAATTAATGTGAGTCATGTGATCTTGATCTTATACACTGTACAAACAACATGGCTAAGAATCATGACAAAAGATCACAAGAAACTCTAAGGTGCCCCCCCCCCCCAAATTTATCTGCTTCTGCATTACAAAGTTTTGTCTAAAAGAATTGCAAATTGTTCACATCTTTAGAATTTGTCACTTTTAAACCTTGTTACCTTGACCTTCTCTAGATGACCTCTGTTTAAGGTCATGACATATTCTTGCATACAATGTATGCTCTTATGAAGAAATTTTACTGAACATTATGTTAGGAAATGGAATGATTCCTTGTCCTCGACTTTATGTTCAAGGTGAATGTTGTTATACATCCTTTGGTTACATTAGGAACCTTTGTACTGTAGATCACTAAATTTTCGCGACACCTTATTTTCGCGAGATAGTCATTGACTCTTGATTAGCGAGACAAAATTTTCACGAATTGTGCTTATTGCTCTATAAAATCTTAAGGAATACTATAATACGCGAGAATTAAATTTTCGCGAGAACATTGTCTTGCGTAATTATGCGAAAATAAAGTCCTCGCGAATAAAGTGACCTTGAACTTCCCCAAATGACCTTGGGTCAAGGTCAAGACACACCCTTGGGTCAAGGGCAATCTTTGTGTGAAATGAGAACCTACCAAGTTTATCCATAAGAAAGATATGGACCGGACACAAATTATGAAAATTTTCTTCCAGTGACCTTGAACTTCCCCAAATGACCTTGGGTCAAGGTCAAGACACACCCTTGGGTCAAGGGCAATCTTTGTGTGAAATGAGAACCTACCAAGTTTATCCATAAGAAAGATATGGACCGGACACAAATTATGAAAATTTTCTTCCATTGACCTTGAACTTCCCCAAATGACCTTGGATCAAGATCATGACACACCCTTAGGTCATGAGCAATCTTTATGTGTAATGACAACCTACCAAGTTTATCCATAAGAACTGTCCAAACGGGACAAAAATGAAGAAACGGGAGTTTTTCCAGATACGAATTATGAACTTTTTCTTAGTGACCTTGAAGTTCCCCAAATGACCTTGGGTCAAGGTCATGACACACCCTTAGGTCTTGGGCAATCTTTGTGTGAAATGAGAACCTACCAAATTTATCCATAAGAAAGATATGGACCGGACACAAATTATGAAAATTTTCTTCCAGTGACCTTGAAGTTCTCCAAATTACCTTGGGTCAAGGTCATAACACACCCTTGGGTCATGGGCAATAGCCGCATGAAATGAGAAACTACCAAGTAAATCCATAAGAAAGATGTAGACCGGACACCAATTATGAACTTTTTTTTTCCAGTGACCTTGAACTTCCCCAAATGACCTTGGGTCAAGATCATGACACACCCTTAGGTCATGAGCAATCTTTATGTGTAATGAGAACCTACCAAGTTTATCCATAAGAAAAATATGGACCAGATACGAATTATGAACTTTTTCTTCCAGTGACCTTGAAGTTCCCCAAATGACCTTGGGTCAAGGTCATGACACACCCTTAGGTCTTGGGCAATCTTTGTGTGAAATGAGAACCTACCAAGCTTATCCATAAGAAAGATATGGACCGGACACAAATTATGAAAATTTTCTTCCAGTGACCTTGAAGTTCTCCAAATTACCTTGGGTCAAGGTCATAACACACCCTTGGGTCATGGGCAATAGCTGCATGAAATGAGAACCTACCAAGTTTATCCATAAGAAAGATGTAGACCGGACACCAATTATGAACTTTTTCTTCCAGTGACCTTGAACTTCCCCAAATGATCTTGGGTCAAGGTCATGACACACCCTTAGGTCATGGGCAATCTTTGTGTGAAATGAGAACCTACCAAGTTTATCCATAAGAAAGATATGGACGGGACACGAATTATGAACTTTTTCTTCCAGTGACCTTGAACTTCCCCAAATGACCTTGGGTCAAGGTCATGACACACCCTTTGGTCATGGGCAATCTTTGTGTGGAGTAGTAGATTCTAATGTCCCTCCGTAAGAAAGATATGGACCGGACACGTTTGCAAAAACAGACAGACAGACAGACAGACAGATGGACGGACGGAAAGACAGACAGATAGACAGACGGACAAGGTGTTTCCTATATACCCTTGCGGGGGGTATAATGAAGGGCCACGCCATCTTCCAAGGGGAGATAATTATGAATTATTGAAAATTGATGGCATTTTTTAAAAATCTTCTTCTCAAAAACCGCTGGGCAAAGAAAGATGAAACTCATGTGGAATCATCCTCAGGTGGTGTAGATTCAAGTTTGTTCAAATCATGGCCCCCGGGGGTAGGGTGGGGCCAAAATGGACAATCAAAGTTTTACATAAGAATATATAGGAAAAATCTTTTAAAAATCTTATTCTCCAGAACCACTGGGCCAGGAAAGATGAAACTCATGTGGAAGCATCCTCAGGTGGTGTAGATTAAAGTTTGTTCAAATCATGACCCCCGGGGGTAGGGCGGGGCTACAATGGCCGATCAAAGTTTTACATAGGAGTATATAGGGAAAATCTTTAAAAATCTTCTTCTCAAGAACCACTGGGTCAGGAATGATGAAACTCATGTGAAATCATCTTCAGGTGGTGTAGATTCAAATTTGTTCAAATCATGACCCCCAGGGGTAGGGTGGAGCCAAAATGGCTGATCAAAGTTTTACATAGGACTATATAGTGAAATCTTTAAAAATTGTCTTCTCAAGTACTTCAAAGCCATGATTAGTGAAATTTATATGGAATCAATCTCAGGTAGTGTAGATTCTAGTTTGTTCAAATTATAACCCCCAGGGATAGGGTGGGGTCACAATGGGGGATCCTTTTTTAACCTTAAAATATATTTTAAGAAATCTTCTTCTCAAGAATACCAAAGCCATGATTAGTGATACTAGTATTTATATGGAAGCATTTTTGGGTAGTGTAGAATTAAGTTTGTTCAAATCCTGATTTAAATTTATTCAAATCATGGCCCTTTGGGGTAGGGAGGGAAACAAAGGGGAAACAAATTCAAATTTTTATGAAGTTACATAGTTTGTCATTTAATCATATCTGTACAACTTTCTTTGTTTATGATGCGATAATTTTACTTTGTGGTAGGGAGGGTAAAACAAATATTTTGTATTAACTTGAAATATTTTGGAAACAAATTCAAATTTTTATGAAGTTACATATAGGAAGAAAATGTTTTTAACAAATCTTTTGTATCAAGAACAGCAAAGTAATATGCTGTATTAATATGAAGGCATTCTCAAGTAGTATTAAATTCACCCCCCCCCCCCTCCTTCAGTAAACTTTTCAGTTCTGATCTGATTTGTGCTTTTTCCCAGCCAATTTGCTCAGGTGAGCGATGTGGCCCCTGGGCCTCTTGTTAGAGTTGTAATTAAAGTCTATTAAGGGTGTTATGCAATCAACCTCAATTTCACCAATTTAAAAACATCACAGTTTAATAATTAAAATCTTATTCAATTTCTCTGGGTAATTATTGTAATTTTTTATTAAAATATCATGTGTCCCCAATTGTTTAATCAGACTCTGCCTTTTTCAGGTTACTGTTCTCCACCACGAAATATCATAGGTATGTTAATTTTAATACCTGTCCAGTAGACAGATTATACATGGGTTGATATTAAGTAGCTGATTTGTTGTGGCTTTTGAAGTAAAAAAAAAAAACAACAAACAATCAAATGAAACTTAATAGATATAACGTGAATTATTTAATCCATGATTCAGACGGAATTGTGAGTCATTTAATTATTATTTTCCCCAAGATTAACGGTTATCAGTTCAGTTCTTCATTCCATGGGATGTACATCCCATATAGATATTATAGTACAATACGATATATTTATAAATTACATGCATAGCTCAATAACATGTTATCCAGACAAAAATTTTACTCACTCCATTGTGTTTCACTCACTCTATTGTGTCAATTAATTAATGCACAAAGTTTTACCCTGAAGATTGTTTTGTCTTTTTTTTTTCGTTTTCATTTTTTTACATGTATATGAACATGTGTTTGTGATTTTTAACACTATGCGCCCGGTGGCAACAAATTTCAAACAAGGGGGGTAATTTTATTGAGGTGGGAGGGGGGCTTGGGGATTCAAAACAAACTAGAATCTACACTACCTGGGGATGATTCCATATAAATATCACTAAAAATCTAAAGAAGTTTCTTTCCATATATACAGGTATGTGATCTAAATACCTGATAATTCAATTATCTTTCCTGGTCCAGTGGTTTTCATTTTTAAAGATTTTTCCTATATATTCCTATGTAAAAAGCTTTTACAGTTTTTTTTTTGGTTCTTGAGATTTCATATATGTTGGACAGTGTGTTTGAATCTGGGAATTTCAGTAAAAAGAAGATTTTTTTAAAATGCCATTAATTTTTCTCTAACCTGAACTTGCAGATATATATGAAAAGTCCACGACGACGACAACGACTATGAGACAGACAATTTTTGCATAGCTAATAAAAAGACATTTTTAGCATATAGGTCACAGTCAAGGTCAAATATTGGCCTAGTTAAACAAGTTTCTACATTCAACCTGCATTTATTAGGTCACAGTCAAGGAAATCACAATTAGAAATATGAGTCTTTATCTTTCATCCTTCAATAGTTATTGCAAAAGTTCGCTATTTTTAGCATATAGGTCACATATTTAAACATGTGAATTTTTTATGGAGTATGCATGCCTAATATGAAGTCTGTATCTCTCATGGTTTAAAAGTTATGGCAAAGGTTAAAGTTGACAACAGACAGACAGACAAACAGACAAACAGATAAACAGACAAACAGAAAGGACAAAAACAATATACGCCTCGGATCTATCGATCCAGGCGCATAAAAATAATTCAATTATAAGACCTTTTACAATTTTGTTGGACCAAATGATTTTAGAAATATCATAATATAATATATCATAATTAAATTCTAATTCAATTTCTCTGGATAATTATTGCAACTTTTTTATTAATTACCATGTTTCCCCAATTGTTTAATCAGACTGGCCTTTTTCGAGTTACTGTTTTTATCTCCACCAGGAAATATCAAAGGTGTGCTAATTTTTTTTACGTGTCCATCAGACGGATAATACATGGATTGATATTTAATGACTGATTCAATCACGTGGCTTTAAATAACAATTATCAAATATTATGTGAATTTATTTAATCCATGATGCAGACAGTCTAGTGAGTCATTTATCTTTTTATTTCAGGTAAAAATGATCAGTTCAGAAAAATGTTCATTCCATGGGACTAACATCCCATAAGTATAAAAGTACAATAAAAAATGAATTGTAACTTGTTTACAATTATTAAAAAATGGCCCTATAAGAAATATTGTAAAAAGACTCTTTAAGTTGAAGGGCACAAACATTTATCTTATGCTGACTTTGTGCATATGAATCAACAGTTGCCTTTATTAAGGTCCCTACATGTGCCTTTTGATTGCAACTCAAATTTGACTTGTTAAATTAATACATCTGTCATTATTGGAAAATTGTTAACTGATTTATTTGAAAATTTAGCAGTTAGAGAGAAGAATTTCAAGTTCATTAGTCACCCAAAAAATGACAAGAGTATGAGATCCAGAATCCAAATTTTAAAAATGCACTCTTGTATTGAAGACACATTAAATATTGGCAAATATATATATCATTGCTTTGAAAAAAATCATTTAACAACAAGTGGGGGTATATATAAATGTCAAAATCAACATGTAATCCAACAGAGAATTTCCAGCCAACAGTCTGTGTTATCAGGAACCATGTTATCTTTCTTTATAATTCAAGAAATTTTGTTCCTGGTTGGTGTGATAAAATAAAAGATTGATTTAATTTACAGGCTATAATTCTATATTATTACCACATGTATTTCCAATTACAATGAGCATATTCAATAAAACAAACTTTCAAAACCAGACAACTTTGATGAGACTGAAGCTCTATTGTTTTGTACTTGTTTAAAAAAGGTACAGAAAAGGAGCACCTACTGTGAAATCACTAATGTTCATGGGAGGAGGGGGATTTTCGTTGTTTTCAAGGTATAGAGAGACCCATGAATTTATGACCACAATGAAATGTAAACTTTCATATGCATTAATTACTATTAAACATTTTCCAACCATTAAATCAAATCCCAACAAATCAATAGTTTTTCCTCAAACCTCAAAAATTTGACCCCACGAAAATATGTGATTTTACAGTATTTATTAAACCTTTGAAAACTTTTCCCTAGTTTTACAATTACAGAAAGATATATTTTAGTTGCCATGGGAACCTAATTGCATGTCAAAATCAAATTTGATAGTTATACAAAGAACTTCTTTTTTTAACAAATATTCATCTTGAAGTGCATATGTGTAGTTTTACTGAAATCAGAACACAACTGCAAGAGGAGTATTCTAAACCAAATTTACAAAAAAAATTTCAAATTCTAGCACCAATGGTGATGTTCCAAAATCCAATTTTGCTAAAAAAAACAAACATTTTCTAATTGAAGTTTTCCTATTAGCAGTATACTGTACATACCTGTGATGCTTCGACTTCTTGATGTGCGTTCCTCGGGGAGGGTTGTGACCGTCTCCTGATCCTCAGGAATCATGTCTCCTCCTCCCTGTAAACAAAATTACAGCTGGTTATACATACCAGAAAGTGTACATATAGGCAAACTTGCATATATATGGTTAAAATCCAAAATATAATGTTCCACATTTACAGTTGGCAGAATATCAGATTGTTATGGTAACTATATATAAATATTTAAAGCTGAATGATGTATTTCACTATGTCTAATTAGAGGCCATTTATACATTTATGGTAAGAGGTCATAAGAATGTATTATTTGCTGAAACATATACATATATTGTATATCTATGATTTTGTATCATTTGTAGACAAGTCTTTTAAAGTTAAGGCATTGCAAAATATGGTTGAAATACAAATAACAACATGTTCAATTTCTTTTTGAAATAATCTTGAAATTAAAAAAAAATATTGTATAAAATCCATCTTAAGATATTATTGACACTGATTTTTTTTTTATTTAAACAAAAGAAATACTTTCATTGCTTGATAATGTTGCTGCCCTTGCAGAAAAATAACTCACACAAAGTCAACCAACTTATATAATTTTTCTACAATAGCTGCAATGTTACTTACCATACTAACAAACAGAGAGCATTTTATTGTTTATATTAATTTATATCTGTATAAATAATCATATAAAGTAAGATTATATTATATTAATATTATATTACTGTAATGTATATTGTACATGTATGCTGCATTGATAGAACAGCTGCTGCTAATGAAATCTTAAAACGTATGGTTTGCTTATCAGTGTTTACTAAGGGATTGATATATAACCAAAATTTACATAAGAAATAAAATAGATAATTGTGGATGTAAATATGTTAAAACATTCCATGTAAGTACATGCAAAAAATTGTATTTTTATACCCCCCACTTGAAAAGTGGGAGGGTTTATAGTAATCGGTATGTCCATCTGTCCGTCTGTCTGTTATGCATTGCGGTACCCATCTCTTATCCGCAACTCCTCCTATACCACGAAGTGAAATTTATTGAAACTTTCACAAAATCTTTATTACATATTGCCATTGTGCACCACCTATTTTACTTTCTTTTTTTTTTTTAAAGAGGACATTTCTCAAGAAAACAATATGGGATATGCTGCTTACAATGGCTGGTTTTTTTAGGATGCTCCTGCTGGAAGGGGGCGGAGTTCCCCGGCTCTTCCCACCACCTCTCATCCTCCCTTGTATATTCTGTCCTTTGTTCATCCTCTCAATAGTGTCTGTCAGGTGAAGTTTGTACGAAGTCATCCACCTGTTCAAGGACAATAATTTCAAAATAATTAAGACATTCATTGCCATTAGCAGAACCAATGAATCCATAAGGAACAAAACACATTCTCAGACACATGAGACAATTAAGTTCAAAGAGGAAATGTAACTGCTTAAAACATAATCATTAAGTTTTGCTAATTTCAAAGAGATTTATACTTAAAGTAATTGACTATTAACTACAATTACATGTTCTACCGGGTGCGTATCATTACCGCTACATTTTCAAAATTTTCATTACCGCTACTTAGTCATTACCGCTACAAAAATCCTTACATTACCGCTACATAAAAAAGTATACATCACCGTTACATTGCCTCTTTCGTTAGCCAGCCACATATGCGTGTACAGTATCCTATAAATGCATAAGACCCGTTTCCCCTGCTCACCACGGGGAGGTGAAAGTAGGACTTTAAGCAGGATGTTTTTTTCTTTCATGATTAAAATCAACTTTATTTCATAAAACACACACACAAAATGAAAATCAAGCACTGTTCATAGATAAAGTTCTAAGTTTTGTCAAATGTTTTTTTACACTATCGCTTTAAAGCCTTGAAAGCCATTTGCTTGAAATATTGTTGTTTTCTAAATTTATAACCATCGATAAGTAAGCCGACATTCCCTCAATTTGTATCAAACTTCTCAATTGTTGCCATAATGTTCAGATGGAGCTAAATAATTTAAAAATTACGACTGCAGAGGTATTGATATAAGTATACTCATTCTGATTAGATAGGTAGTGAATTCTGCTGATTAGAACTCATATACCGAACCATACCTGGCTAAATCGATATGTAGCGGTAATGAGTTGTTTTGGACTGATTCAATATGTAGCGGTAATGAGTTGTTTTTGGCCGGAAAAATGTAGCGGTAATGATCGGTCGAAAATCTGAAAAAATGTAGCGGTAATGAGTTGAAATTTTTGGCAATGTAGCGGTAATGTTGACCTCCCGTTCTACCACTTAATTTGTGTAAAACATCCGAATTTTGATTTGAGCTAATGTGTCTTTAATTTCAAGATATAATGTATAATGAGGTTTTTTACGTCAATGGAAATTTGAGAAAATGAATACTGCATTCAACAGGCACGTAGCATCAGAGGGGACCGGGGGGTCAAAACAAAATGCTACTACCAAGCTTTTTGTTGCAGGATAGCCAAATAAGGTAATGTAAGTATATAACTATAACAGTATATGAAAAATGATCCATTTGATACTGAAAGGAGATGGAATTTATCCACATAATATATTTCTTTAGACCTTTTTATAGGTAAGTTGATCCTGCCCCCCCCCCCCCCCCCACCCATTTCCTTTCTCATTTACCCAGTTTTCATTCTTGTTCAATAAAATTATATTAAACTTTGCTTTTTAATCTATGGCTATGTTTCTCCATTAGAAATCTAAATTAATATTAAAATGCATACTATTTCAACAAACCATATAGAGCTCATATCACTCTAGAAGTAAATAAAAAAAAAATAAAGAAGTCTTTGAAGAGATTGTAGCTCTACTAGTTTGTACTCTAAAAGAAGGTGATAAAAAAAGTAAAGTAGCATTTTAATTTGAAACTATGCAACAGCAATGAATTTAACAATGACCCTTAGTTTAGTTTCATTTTGAGACTAAAACTGACAGATCTTCCAGTTATTAATTAATTGACCTAACCAGCAATTACTGACAAATCTTCCAGTATTAAACAACATTAACCTACCTATCCAGCTATTACTAAAAAATCTTCCTGCAACAAATTAACATACCTATCCAGAAATCCTCCAGTAACAAATTAACCTACATGTACATGTACCTATCCACCCATTGCTGACAATCTTCCAGTAACCACATTAACCTTCCCATCCACCCATTGCTGAGACATCTTCCAGTAACTAATTAATCTACCTATCCTGGCATTGCCAAGACATCTTCAAATAACATTAACCTACCTATCCATACAAGATTGACAAATCTTCTAGTAACAACAATATATAACCTACCTATCCAGAGATTATTGTCAAATCTTTCAGTAATAAATAAATCTACCTATCCAGAGATTATTGACAAATCTTCCAGTAACAAATTAATCTACCTATCCAGCCATTGCTGACAAATCTTCCAGTAACAAGTTTACCTATCTATCTCAGACATCTTCCAGTAATAACATTAACTTACCTATCTAGCAATTGCTGAGACATCTTCCAGTAACAACATTAACTTACCTATCTAGCCATTGCTGAGACATCTTCCAGTAACAACATAAACCTACCTATCCAATAGGGCTGTCACAGGTACCCGAAATGACCTGGAACCACGGAACAATTAATTCGGATCGGGTACGGTTCCGTTTTTCTGGAATTCGGTTCGGTTCCGATTTGTATAGATGAGTAGGTTTTACTATAAAAATGGCGTCAAAAACGAGAGATTTGTTAGTACATTACCATTATAAGGTGATTTAAATAATTTGGTACAATTGTTTTCTATTCAGGAAACTACTTTAAACTTCTTATAATGTTGCTATTTCTAAGATTAAATGAAAATATTCTTTTTGTTGTTGAAAATAATACAAATCATGAGCTTTTATTCCATTACCTACCCGAACCGAAAAACCCAAAACCGAACCTTAAAAAATCAGAACCGACCCGACCCGAAAAATTTTGGAACCGTGACAGCCCTACTATCTAAATATTATTACAAATCTTCCATAAAATTAACCTACCTATCCAGAGATTACTGACAAACCCTCCAGTAAACAAGACTAACTTACCAATCCAGCCATTGCTGACAAATCTTCCAGTAAAAAAGATAACCTATCTATCTGGGACATCTTCAGTAACACATTAACTTACCTATCCAGCCACTGCTGAGACATCTTTCTCAGTTCCCCTTTCCTGTCTTCCTCGTCCACATTCCAGATGTCCCAGGAATCAAGCTCCTTAGAGAAAAACTTCTGTGGATCCTGATGTCCAATGGAAGACAGCAGATCCAGGACTGTCATCCTGTAAAAGTACAGATGAAGCAATTCTTAAGGATATTTTGCAATCAAAAATGGATGGAAAATGCTCAATGTGTGTAGAGAATGAAATCTGCTAGAAACAAATAAAATATTTTTCTAAGCTTCATGCTTATAGTTTGAATCAGTGAAAAATGTTAAAGACTGTAAAGCTGTTTACCTGACTTCTTTATCCCCATCCAGAAACTGTACCATTAACTCTGAAACAAACTCTTTGTCCTTGACCCCAAACTTGCTCATGGCCCTAAGAGCTGAGATAATAAAATTCTTTTGCTCTTCCACCAGACAGGTCGGTGGTTCTTTGTGGTGGTTTAGCACCGCAATGAGGTTTTTGGAGACGGAGTGAATGGTCCCATCTCCTATGTCCTCTTGAGTGTATAGCATGGCCATTGCGTCTGTGACAGCAATTTTGTGCATGTACTCGGCAATGCGCAGAAGTCGACTCATGGTCATCATGAAGTTATCGGCCGTCCAGGGTTTGGGAATATTCTGCAATTTAACAAATTTGAGGTAGAAATGGAGAATTTTGCTTTTTTTATTCTTTAATTAATAAACACTATAATTTTTCACAAGCTGCAGAAAAATTGAAGTATTTGTTTCCTTACAATTTTTTTTTTTTTGCAATGGTTGACCTGACTAGTACTTTTCTTAAAATGCCTAATATTCATCAATCGTAAGATCATATACCAATTAAGAACATTTGAACTACTGTAGATTCCTTATTTTTCGTAGTTTTTTTCCCCCCACAAACTGGCTCTTTAACGTCAAATCGCGAGAATTATAATTCGCGAATGGACGGTTGATCAACAGAATTTACATATATAGATTTCAGCACCATCAAAATAAAAGCAAGCAATATTTTTTCACGAGTGATGTTTCTCACAAGATTACGCAGAAATTAATTCTTCACCTATAATTAGGAATCTACAGTACCGTAAGTGATTTTTTTCTGACCATATTGTAAAACTATTAGGCACAACTCTTAATTTTTAACCATAAAAAACATACAGGTTTTTTTTTCTTTCGATTGCACAAAGATTCTTTCATATTAAAAGTACATCGTATCAAGATTTGACTGTATGGTTACTTGAGGAATCAATGTCTAGTTAGTATAGTATGCCAGGGCATTAATGATAGTGGGAAACATGGGATAATTTGCATAACGGGCAAACCCCGTTATGCATAAATTATCCCACGTTTCAAAGCCTGTTATGCATAAATTATCCCATGTTTCCCACTGTTGTTGATGTCCCTGGCATACTATATTAACTAGACAGTGATTCCTTATATCTCCATTTCATTATAATTTAATTTTACTTGTAACACGTCATTTGATTGGATAAAATATTTTATCCATTTTGTATAACATGACGTGCCTACGTCACAATGAGTTACGTCAAGAAACGTATTACTCCGCTTGACGTTACTTTTAAAATTTAATCAATGTGAAGCCTTATTCTGCGGGAAAAATTGTCTCATTGTCTGCGCTGAAATTAAATTATAAGGAATGAAGTTTATTTCAACTTATATCATATACGATATAACAAAACTTGGGGCAGTTTATGCTTTTTAATAAACCACTTCTTGGTTTATAAAGTGTAAACTGCCCCAAGTTATGTTATATCATATAATATAAGTTGAAATAAACTTCATTCCTTAAATGAAATGAAATTGTAGAATGTAGATGTATATTTAAATTACATGAGGACTTCTATGCCAATTTCAATAGTCCTCGGCCATTGACGTCAAACACAAAGGCAGCCGCACGAGATTTACATGCATATTTGGCCTTTTTAGCGTCAGACACAGAGATGGATGTGCATGAGATCTACATGCATATTAGGCATCCTTAGCGCCTGACCTATCAACCTGCCTAATTTATGTTCCAGTAGAATTATCAAGAAATCAACTCGGCTAACTTTCAAAGAGTTAACACAGAGAAAAAAATTAGAAATGAAAATATATGTATAACAAAGATAAAATCTTGCAGGCATGTACTTTACTAATAGCCACATCTAAAATTGATGAATAATTGCTAGCTAAATAAAGGATATTTCCTTCAAATGCATTCAAATATTTAAGCTTCAAATTATAAATTTTCTTTATAACAATTTTTATTAAAAAATTTAATCCTGTTTTCAGTACAAGTAGACAAATAAATTTCATAAATTAAATGATATGTCATAATTTAGTAAACATTTAAGAAATGTAACCTATCGTAATTTGCCTTATGGGAATTTTATAACATTTCTAGCAAATGATATGTTCCTAATTTAAAGTACTGTTATAAAACAATTAAAGTCTGCTGGTGATAACAATAAGTTAATTATGTACATCTTGTTACATCTGCATATAAATACATGTATATAATTATAATTCTGTTTTTAATAAGACCATAAAAACATTTCACATACACCTGTTACAAATATATATTCCACAAATCAAAATCACAGGCAGTTATACAAATATGATTGGTTCATCATACATTGCTTGTTTTTTTAACTTTAAGCCCCTATTATTGTCCAGTTTTATGTGGATTTGATATGTTTTGAACATATTTTCAATTTATTTTTCATTGATTTGACTATTTCTGACCCTAACTGCTGACTGCTTGTATAGATTTTTGCTTCATACTCTCATTTCAGCTTTGATCTCATGTCTTGATCCTAGCCCTTTAAGAGTCAGGATTTGAAACTTACTTATACTGTGATATCTCTTTTTTTTTTTGGGGGGGGGGGGGGTATTTTTGTTGTTTTCGAGGTATCAAGAGACCCATGACCCATGACTTCACGACCACCGTGAAATGTAAAATTTAATAATGCATTTCTACACAACACTTCTTTAACCTTTGAATCAAAGTCACAAATATCCATTATTTTTTCTCAACCCTCAAAAATTTGACCCCATGAATGTATGTCATTTTACATGTATGTATCTCTTTGCAAAATTCCGAAATCCAGCTGTTCATGCATGTGTTGGATTCAGCTGAATTTTTTTATGAACTTAATTAAAACGTTTCTTTAAAAACTCTTAGATGTATTTTGGCAGGCGAGCCTTGATTTATGATAATGAACAAATCAAGGAAATCCACCTATGGCTAGTACTTTTGGTGCATCAACCTTTAGGATAAATAGAGGATATTCGATGTTTTGTAGTTGAATATGGAATTTATTTCAGAAGTGGGACAGGATTTTTGATATTTTCACGAGTGCGAAGCACGAGTGAAAATATAAAAAAATCCTGTCTCACGAGTGAAATAAATTCCATATTCAACTACAAAACATTGAATTTTCTGTTTATTACATTTTTAAACAAAAATTTTTGATTTTTCCTTTGCCTCTGCCTTTTTGTAATACAATGATAGGCTACATGACGTCATAGTTGAGCGGTTGAGACGTCATAGCTAAGTGAGGTGAAAACACTGTAAACATGGATTTAGCAAAATATTTTTTGACAGTTTTATTTGCTGTCAGAATGATTTATTTATTTCCATCTATCTTATTTTATGTCAAGGAAGTTTTTTTTACAACAATCTTCGTTATGGGAAGGGAAATCTAGAGTTTTCCCGCACTTCTGATATTCGTCACACTGTGACAGGATATCATTTTGATATCCTTTCATACTGTGACAGGATATCATTTTTATTCAATGAATAACTTACAGTATATCACGGGTAAAAATTTAATAAATTACTTTTAAGCTTCAAAATATTTATAAAAAATAAATTATGTCTGAAGGGGGAAATCCTGAACAAATTAAATACAAATAAAAAACGTGAAATAAATATTTTAAATAATTTATAAGTATGAAAATTTTAATAGATTAAAGTTTAGAAAATTATATTGTAAAATATAACTGGAAATGAAAAAGCCAATCACAGACTTAATTTTATATAAAAAAAAAACAATAATTACATCATAAGTCTTCTCAGTGGAGGGTATCAAATATAATGCTTATCACAAGTCTGAAGATCACCACATTTCTAATCAAATGATGTTTCTTAAATAAAAAGATATTTAGAATGCGGTTCTTTACATCATACTTCATTAACACTTCATTAGACTGTTAATTAGTTGTGCAGATCAAATGTTAATATCCTTATTTAAACTGTGTACATTAATGTTGTACTAATTTTATAGTCTAGCACATGGATGTATTAATGCAAATGATAGATCGAGTTTTGTTAATCAAGTGGTCCCGTTCGGACGGGTGACGTCGCTTTTTCTGTTGAGTTTTGACACTTACTTATTAAGGTTTTTGTTTAGTATTTTCACTGTGTATACAGTAGGAGATACATACGATATCAGAAAATGATTATAGCCTTTTCATTTGTGTAACATATAATTTTTATTAGGTTTTGACTTGTTTTACGTAGAAAATAATCATTTTAATTCAAAGACTTCATGTAAGAGTTTATAGAATTTTAACCTTGGTCCATGCGCACTATCTGCAATCTTTAAAGACCCCAATTTTTACAAAAATATTAAGTTCCATCAATAAAAATTAAATCATTCTGACTTGTTTTTTCATAAGAAATATTTTGATATACAATAGATTTATATAAAACCATTTATTTTAACAAAAAATGCCTGAGTCCACGTCACTCCACGAACTTTTTGTACAACCCTCGTATATGTACATCGGCACACAAATAATGCAGGTGTAGTTTACGTCACTTATAACGTCATGATCTTTTTTTCTGTTTCACACACGTCTGATAACATTCAGTAATTTTTTATACCCCCCGCTTGAAAAGCGGGAGGGTATATAGTAATCGGTAATTCCGTCCGTCTGTACGTCTGTCCGTCCGTCCGTCCGTCTGTCCGTCCGTCCGTCTGTTACGCTTTGGGGTACCCATCTGTTATCCGCAACTCCTCTCATACCACTGAATGAAATTTGATGAAACTTTCACAGAATCTTTATTACATATTGCCATTGTGCACCTCCTATTTTACTTTTTGATCTGACATATATTTTGGATTTTCCAGAGCAAAACATGGATACTGCCCATATATTCATATGGGAGGCGGAGGGTATCATTTAGTGAGCTCATTGCTCACAGTACCTCTAGTTTAAGTGAAAGACCACTCTTGACTGATGGACTTTTCTAAATTCACTAATACTGTCCTTTTTTTGAAGCAGATTCAAATTTCAGTCGAAATTTAGTCCAAAGATTGCCTTACATTGAAGGCAGCAGAGAATACACGTTATTTGATGTCGTTCATCTTCCAGATTGTTCCCCATTATCTGCGTTTAACAAACAGTACTCTACTTCTTAATATCCTGTTAACTATATTTTAGGTATAGAGGAAAACTCTCATTGAATCTCATGCCATTTACAAATAACTTCTGTATCAAAATTTAGTGTGTAATGCCACTTCTGTACTCTTTTTTTCCCGTCTCTGATGTTTGTAAACCATATCCAAAACAATTTATTACATCTCTGTGTGCCAGTTACGCGCTTGACGACATCATTTTCATCAAACTCAATTCCAACAACACTTTGAAAATCATGACACCAATTGTCTGTTTCTATTGCTATTTTATATGAAATTTTGACATATTGATAAGATTTTGATTCTGGTTTCATTGATTTAAATTTGAGTTCAATGTTTTACACAGTACTAAAGAAATAAAAGCAAATATAAGAATTCATTATAATTTTAAGGAACACTGAATATACGAGGGGCATTTCAAAAGTCCTGAGAACTGTTTAATAAAAAATTATCTGTTTTACGGAAATTATTGAATTTGATATCATTGGAAAGATCAGAAAAATATACACATATTGTGACGTCACTTTCTAATTTTAATGACGTAATAACTCCGAAAATGATGTCATTCTTCCGCATGCTAACAATACTGGCCATAAAAATGACGTAACAAAAAACACAATTTCATCAAAGTAAAATTTTAAAAACAACTTTTGCTCATTACTCAGGCGCAAGTTATTGGACGCAAATGCCAGTTGGTAGGGGTGTTGCTAAAACGCGGAACGGAAAACGGAACGGAAAGCAGAACGGAACGGAAAACGGAATATATTATTTTGGATTAAATCACTTAAAATACACAAATTTTATCATAAACGATATATCTTGTACATATTCAACCCCCACTATTAAATACAAGTTGATTTTGTCATGCTCAGTCTCTCATTTACGAAAATCGCTAACATAGCATTCACCTAGAATCGAATTTGAAAAAAAAGGGGGGGGGGGGGGGTTATACGAACTTGAAAAGTATTTGACAAGCAAAAACACAAAAAGAAGACAATTGTTAGATTCAGGAGGGGGAAAACACAAAAAGAAAACAACTGTTTGATTCGGGGGGGGGGGGGGATAAGTTCCAACTCCAACATCTTTCAGTACTATCTTTTTACACTAACTTACTACATAAATTACATTCACAAAAATTGTGAGGATGTCAACTTGAATGAATATCTCCGTGGTAAAAATGTTATGACTTGGGGAGGGGGGGTGTCAAATATTTGATATCTTGATGAACCATGGTAAGAGAAATAAAATGTAAAAAAAATTATTAAGATTACGTTTAGGGCAAACCTTTACGTTAAGCTCAAATAAACATCTCTTATACACACTGGTTGTTAAAATTTTATTCAAAATAAAGTAGCTTTCTATATATTTAAATTCTGGATAGACAAAGTTGGAAAACTTTCATGTGGTAGATAAGATGCAAAATCTTTGCATTCAGTGAAGTTATATTATGTTTGTTTGCAGTACATATGTGTGTATGTTTGGGGGGGGGTGTTATATGAATGACCCCGTAAAAATGAGTTTGTTTTCCCATGCACTCATTGGAAAGGTCTGAGAAGCTGTAATAGGTCTGCCCCTTCTTGTGTTCAAAATATACAAAAGATTTAATAAATCAATTTTTAATGTGGCTGTGGGCCCCTACTTGAAACTGCCATTCCCCCTTTCATGATTCGCGAATTCATGTCTGCACAATCTGAATATCATAAGTAGTAATCTTTACAGACATTGACATTGGAAACCAATTGAAAGAGGGGGGGGGGGGGGGGGGGGGGGGGGGGGCATGTTTTTATCGAATCTTGCTCAATATATTGCATAAAACAGACCTAATTGTGAAAAAAAGGCAAAGTTGGCAATCAAAGAAAAATAGACGATTGTGTTACAAAGTTTAATGGCATAAATTCGTCAGGTGTTTTAACCAGATTTGCAGGATCGATGAAGGCTCAAAAGAAGTTAAGTTTAGTGTGCCCCATATTTTCTCCTAAAATCCAAAATGGTGCGGGCACAGTTGTAACCCCACCGTACCTCCACATATTCGCAAAATTTAATTCATGGAAATTAAATACGATTCTACATGTCTGTGTAACTTATAAACCTTTTTTGGAGTCAAAAGTCAAAAGCAGTAGTGAGTTTTGGGGTGCCGAAATTGAATTAATATGAAAAAATACGCACAGAAACAAGTCAAGGGCAAGACTTTTGTACATTTTCTTTGTAAACGGTAAGAGTACTATTACTCAAAATATATTTGTTGAAAACTGCATTAATATACTTAAGTTTTATATAGAAAATGTTTTATTTCATACAATGGAGAACTATATAAAAGACCGAAAATCCAGTCGTATCATGTAACTTAAAATCTTAAAAGAATGTCGGTAATAACTAACCGGATATAAACCGTGGCTAGTAAACAAACCAAACAATGAAATATAGAATTGTTGATAAACAGTACCATAGTCCTTCTCTACTTCTTTGCAAATTAACATTTTTCTTTGAAATATTTTTTCAAATAAGCCTTTGGCAGCACTTTTAAAATTGTGTCATGTGGATAAAAACTCGAATTTTCAGTACTAGTATGCTAAACATTCTATATTCTGACGTCATTTTCGGAGATATTACGTCATAAAAATTATAAAGTAACGTCACAATTTGTGTATATTTTTCTGATCTTTCCAATGATATCAAACTCAATAATTTCCGTAAAACAGTTAATTCTTTACTAAACAGTTCTCAGGACTTTTGAAACGCCCCTCGTATTATGTATATGCAAAATTTGGTTAGTATTGGTTATCGGTACATGTTTAAAAAGATACAAACATTGTCTATGACTTTTTGGGACAACCCTTGTACAATGCACATGCCTTGGAAATATCGTATTTTTATCAATGAATGATAAATTGAGGGTTCTCACTCTCTTACATACAGCTGTATATATGTCTATTAGTTCATTTATTTTTTGATTGGAATGACAAAAACATTTAACTTTTTAAATTGGATTGAAAATATGGCATGTTTTGTATTACAAGTATCAGCAATATTATGCTGTCCCAGTCAGATGACTATTAAACGCGCCTCTCATACTGAAGAGTTCCGTAATGGAAATCAAACATATTGAAACCAGTCCTTTGGATAAATCTGCAAAAACTGAGGTTTTTGGCATTAGGTACTGGCTTGAAAGCTCAAAGGCTATAAGTATCAGAAATGCAAATGTGGAGTGTCATATGAGATAAAAAAACTTCTCAAATTGACAAACATGTACAATTGTCTAAAATAGATGAAAGGACATGAATTAACATGTTTGAACTGCATGATATCTGTTGTTTAAACAAGATCTACAGTATATTTTAACTGTGAATATGCAATGATATGAGCCGGCCCCTGCCCCTCCTTCACACTTACACAAAATTTCAACACAGAGATATTAAAGAGATTTTTAGCAATATAAGGAAATTTGTCGACAAAAAGAGTCTCAAATTCATGACAATATATGCACCCCTATTTAAAACTAGAGGTACTGTGAGCACTGAGGTCACTAAATAATACCCCTGCCTCCCATATGATTATAATTGCAAAGTCTTATGTTTTACTCTGGGAAACCCAATATATTAAGTGTCAGATCAAATAGTAAAGAAGAGGTGCACATTGGCAATATGTAACAAAGATTAAATTTCATTCAGTGGTATAAGAGAAGTTATGGATAAAAGATGGGTATCCCAAATACGTAACAGATGGACGGATATCCCAATCACTATACACTGTATAACCTCCCACTGTGAATTGTGAATATCAAAGTTGAGACATTTAATATAATAGTTCAACATTCTGATACAGGTTGAGATCACTTTATCAGTCATCTAATTCCTGGTATTCAGGATACTGGGGACATTACACATAAAATGTCAATTTAACGGTGTCATTAAAATGCAATGAAATATGCTATAATTAAAACTTAATAGCAAAAACGTTTTATGACATGAGGACTGCCACTCCTGAAGGATTAAAAATTTAATGACATTCAGTCTGACTTTTAGTCATCACAGCAAAAAAAATGTCAATTACATGTATTCTAAAATAAACTAATTGTCAATTGTTAATTGAACTATAAAAATTTTTTTTAGAGTAAATTTAATATCTAGAAATGAAATAAGTTCATTAAGAAATTGACCTTATCATAAACCGGGCAAGTTACTGTACATGTACTATATAATTTGGTGTATTCAAAATTTAGCATAATCACTGGGTATGGAGTTGTTGGCGTAATTAAGGAATAACTGTCTTATTTTGTGTTTTATTTCATGATGTGATCAATCGATTGATCATCGTCATGAAATTGAAAAATCTGACAGTTATTCCTTATATTTACATGCTTTGATTCCGCCAATCCACGTGCTTCAAGCCCTGCTTATGTCTAGCTGTTTGTCTCACCCTGCACGTGGTTTTTTTGGAATCGCGCCAATACATTGATGGAGAAATAAAGTACATTTACAATTTGTAATTTTATCTCGGACAAAGACATTGGAAATGTAAATATTCATAGTTTAGCTCTACACATGTCCATTCAGTGTCTTGTACATAATTGTATATGTTAATGATTTCTTAGCGGTATTCATGAATTAGCACATTGTTGTCCACACCAAAGCTGCTAAAATATGAAGCCCGCTTCTTAAAGTACTACAGTATTACAGTAACCCCAGCATGTATAGGTACATGGATATACATGTACATGTATATGCATCAAAGAATTATAATAAAAGAAATTGTAATATATTAAGATCTTACCGTTTCACCAGCATCTGGAAAGAATTTTTCGAACCACTCAGCACCCTTGAATTGTGTAACAAAGCTAGGAAGTGGCGTCTCTGGCCGAGGTGGTGTTGGTTCCCTCTGAGGTGGTGCCACAGGTCTAGGCTTGGGTGGCAGGGGCTCTGAGGGGGGTGCTGGTTTGGCATATTTTACGAGGGGTTTCAGGGGTTTAATTTCCCTCTTGGGTGGAGGGGCTGAGGGGGGTTTGGGTTCACTTGGAGGTTTATCGGAGAGTGTAGATTTCATTGGGGATTTGAGTGCGGTGCCTGATGGTTCTGTTTCTACTGGGGATCGGGGGGTCATGGTCACTGTGGATTCGTCATCCTCCTGAAAATTAGAATGAACAGAGTCACATTACAAACAGTAAACTTTCTAGTATCATGAATATGATTTTCTTGAGTGCTTTTTTTTATTCTTCAAACGTAGCTATATATTGCTTTAAGGCTGTCATTTATTGATGGAAAGTATCAGGTTAATAAATTATTCAATCTACTTACAATGAATGATTTCTATGCAGTTTGCTTTCAAACATCAAAATGCAGAAAATGAAAGGAACTGAAACATTATACCTTTTCTTCCTCTTTCTTGGTCAGCATTTCATTGAACTTGGACATGAGTGAACTTTGTCTGGAGGTAGCAGGAGGGGTGGGGGTTTTGGGAGGGGTCTCTATCACATGGACTGTTGGCTGCCTGCTAAACGTGACCTCCTTCCTGGGTGGGGTATAAACAGGGGTCCTGGTCCCACTGGAGGGGATGGGACTCTGGGGGGCTGATTTTTCGTCCTCCCAGTCGTCAATGATAAGCGTGCGATCCTGATCTATCCCCTCTTCCTCGGGGACTAGATCATCCACCGTTACTTCTTTTTCTTCTTCTACTGGCTCCTTCATTTCATTAAAAGACAAGTCCAGATGAATTATTAGTGTTTAAAATTAGAAAACTTTGAATTGTTCTACATGGACTTTAAAATCTTTAACATAAGTTAATGCGAAAAAAAAAAGGTATGGCAATACCTAGATACATGTACATGTAAATACAGATGATAAATATGTCATATGAAATTCACGCTCAATGGTTTCCATTTTCCTTAATGGTCATTTCCACATGAATGAATTTTAAAATATCACATGAAGTTCTTATTGATATTAAGATATTTGTACTGAAAACATCTAAACCATGATGAATTCATACATGTTCAGTCTTGTACATATACATGTAATGCCAGAAGGTAAATTTTAACTGTCAGCTATCAGATATAATTGGAAACATAAAATCTTTATCTATATAAAACTACAATCTATATCATTGAGTATTGATATTAGATATAACTAGATAAATCAACTAATTCTGAATAAAAATTTAAGAAGCTAATAATGATTCTTAAGACAGTCTTAATGTTCTTGCTCAGTGTCTCTGCAATAAAAAAAATTCTATCTAAAATATATCTATCTAAAGCTACATGTAGCAATGATGAATATTTAAAATAAGAAAAAAAGTTTGTGTATACATGTACAGTGGACCTTCAGATATCCGGACGCCAGATATCCGGATACTTCAGTATCCGGACGATTTCTCATCGGAACGAAATTTTTAAATGTTATTTTGTCTTGTTTAACTGGTGATTCAGATATCCGGATGCTTCACATATCCGGACAAATTGACTGGGAACCAAAGCGTCCGGATAAATGAGGGTCCACTGTATAATATTGTACATACATTAGTCTGAAGGTATGAAGAAAATATTGAAAAGTATTCTTATTTCAGCAAAGTAATCAGAAATGGCATAAATGAGAAACTGGATTTTTTTCAATTTAACTTTCATTATTTTGGAAAAATGCTCTGAAACCATTTAACTTTAATACTTCACAAAAAAAGAGAGAGACTATTGTGTGGAAATTGTGTATTTCTGATATGATGCAATGAACTACTTTAACAAAAGAAATACTATTTCATCTACTAGTATTTTTTTTTTATAAACAAACAACCATCTTTGTGATAATAAAATAATAAATGAGGGTTGAAAAAAAAAAATTTGGAACATTAGAAAGGGAACTTTTAATTAATTTTTGGTTGTTTCTCTGGGACAGTCTGGGTCATAAAAATAAAAATTGCAGTTAAAAATGAATAGAAGTTAGTATAATATACTTGTATTTATTGAAACATTATTCAAAAGGAGAAATGTAACAGGGCCATATTCCATGTGCAAAAAGGAGGATATTTCAAGTGGAAGTTTGTTTTCTGAAAGTTATGCCCCTTTTTCAAATCTGCCTTTCATTAACAATTCAGTCAAATTTTGCATAGATTAATTTTACCCAAATACTTTTTGAAAATATTTGAACATGATTTTTTTAATCTTCATGTAGTTTAAGACAGAGTTGAATTAATGAGCAAAATTTCATTGGTTTATTTCTTAACTACTGTAATTTATTTATAGGCATGAGTATGAGGAAAGAAAAATAAACATTTGAGGTTGAAGCGTACCTGTATACCTAATAACCGGTTCCATCTATGCTGTTTATAAAAGCAATAATGGAAGTCAACAAATCAGCTCAGATTCACATTTGAAAATAATACAGAAGAACAACAATTCAATGGCATAGGACTAGTGAATTTCAAAGATAACATTTTTTTTATCTAATGGCATTCATACCCAGTAAATATCTTTTGCTTTTGCCAATTTGTAGTAAGTGATGCAGAAATGCCAAAAAGTTGCAGCTTATTTTAAAACATCTGTTGTTTACAGTAAAAAAAAACTTGTTGGGGAGAATTTCATTTTCTTATTAAAGAAAAAAAATGTTTTTCTGTACAGTTCTGTACATATATGCCTAATGCCAGATCCTACACCTGCATGTATCTGATACAAAAGTAGATGAATTCTTTTGTATACTGGGATTTCTACTTTCTAAAACGAAAGGGAAGGAAGAGAGGAAGGGCATAAGTAAACCTTGTCTAAAGCTTACTTAAAATACTGGTAATAACATTCTACTATCTAAATGGAATAAACTAAGGTCATCAAGGAGCTAAAGTTCCACTGTTGTAGCTAGGGAATGCTACATAATTTCACTCCATAGACATAAATTGAGGCTCTTAGTCAATTACAGTTGAAATACATTCATCAATTATCATCAAAAAAATTAAATTATTAGTAATACCTTTTCTTTTTCTATTTCTTCCATTTGACCTCTAGACAAAGATGGTGGACGCCATGTATCCTGAGTTTTTTCTTCCTTTGGAGGAGGAGGCCAAAGAATCTTAACCAAGACTGAGTTTGGCACAAAACCGCTTGATGTAGCGCTCTGGTAGGCAGGCATGAGTGGTTCCTCAGCCGCAGTGACAGGCCTGGAGGCTTTGTTGATTGGGGGGAAAAACCCGGTGGGTTCCCTCTCTGGTACCCATGGGTACTCTTCTGTTGAACAGAATTGTTTTGAATCTTTTTCATTAAAATTGAATTCAGTAACAATTTTGTATAACAATTTTGAGCAAATGCATGCTAATTAAAAAAAAAAAATTGGTTACATATTTGTACTAAGGAGTAAGAATTAATAAAACTTGTGTAGAATATAATTAACAATAACATGGCTGTCTCCCCCTCCTATAAAGGTATATAACTAATTACAGTACTGAGCTTACCTTCCTCAAATTCACCTCTTCTCAAGAAGTCCTCCAAAGCATAAGGATTTTCAGGTGGAAGCTGCACAAAGAGAGAGTAAATGCATGTATAAAATGTTCTCATTGCATTATCAATGAATACGTCATGGCTTGAAAAGCCTAATTTGATGCAATTTTAAAACATAAAACCCATATTTGAAATAAATGCCATAATCATTCAAGGAACATCTTTCATAATCTTAGCCACCAAATTTTTTTTAAAAAAGCTATAATCATATATCTTTGAAAATAATATCAGAGTTAGAGTTACATGGATCTAGACCAAATATAGGGGCAGAAAGGGGGGAAGAGATGGATGTAGAAGAAAATTGTCCATCCTTATTCATCTTACAGTTATTCATCTTTTCTTCACACAAAGTTTTACGAAGGACAATAACAACATTAAACCCCTCCCACCTGTGGCCTGTCTTTGCTGTAGTACATCTTGAAGTAATTGATGAAGGCCTCGCTGCTGATGTGGACGTCCTTCTTCTCCTTCCTCTTCTTCTCCATGGCCTTGGTCCTCTCTGCCTTGATCAGGCTGTCCTTGATCCTCTCTAGCTCCTCCTCCCTCGCCCTCAGTTTGGAGAAGGCCTCCTCCTTAATCCTCTGCTCCCTCTTCACTTCTTCCTCCTCCTCCTTAGTCAGAATGTCCTCAAACTGGTTATACCTTGTAGATAAAAAACAATGTAAAATGTTAAGGTATTTAGAGAATATTGAACAAGTTAACATACTGTAGAAGCAGAAATATTCATGGGGGATTAAATTTTTCTTGATTTTTATATGACTTTATTTTGCATTGGTTTAATTTGGAACAACAAAATTTTATGTCCACGAAACCTATTTAGATGACAAATTTGTGTTTATACAGTATAAGACACTTAATTTTTTCATCTTCTGTGGAATTATGTTGTTTTTTAATGGGGTAAGTTTGTGAGCAGTCAAAATTAGATTGGTTCATGGGATAATTTCCTTGGTATATACAGAAAATTCAGTGGGGAACTTTTGAAAAAAGTTATCATGGCTATTAAACACATCTATTTGTGGATAAGGGTGACCCATGAAATCACACTTCAGTCCCCCATGAACAATGATTATTACCCAGTAAGTTTCATTTTCCCCCTAACATTTATTTGTTAGTTTTCCTTAAATCTTCTTGCATTTTGCAAGAGACCTCATTTCTTATTTCATAGCATTACTCAAATTGTGAGCCTTATTGTGTACATACAAATTCCTTCAGAAGACTTGGGGAAGGCTGAAATGCAATGCTCCTGCAACTTAGGGATTACATTTAAGTTTGTCCAAGGAAAAATTACAACTTAAATCACTTACTTGAAGGAGGAGTGTGACTTTTTCAGGCGAGTGTATTCCCTCTTTGAGAGTTTGTTGACCTGATCCTCATCCAGAGGGAACGGTGCCTCAGGCTTAGGGTCAGCAAATCTCATAGACACCATCTTAAATATGTAGGACTTGGGCAAATCTAAACAATTAAGGTATCTGGATGTCAATTTGTTAAAAAGATAAAATAATTAAGTAAAATACACCGCATGGAAATAAGATACTTTTAGTATTTGTACTTCACATCAGTCACTTTAACAAACTTCTGTCATGCCAGAAATTCATAACTTCTTAATAGATTTCAACTGATAATTTAATTATGGACTCACATGCAGTATATGGGATTTTGTAGAGGTGATGACTGATCCCGACCAGCAGATCCCCCCTCTCACTACAGAATCCCACACTATAGGGCATGGTCTTCAACTTCAGCAGTCTGTAAAGAAAACATTCCATTGTTTTATGTCCTTTTTTTTATTTTACAATTCAAATAGAAGAAATTTCTCTGAACTAGATTTATTTGTTTCCTTATATCTGGCCACACAGTGAGATATTATTTCAGCAGAGAATTTCAGAAAGCAGACTCTGAAATGGAACCTGCAGAAAACAAGAGGCCCACGGGCCTTATAGGTCACCTGAGTATCCTGTAACAAATTTCCAACAATAGAATTTGATTCGTGTTTTAAACCAGAGGAAATTCACAATTTTGAAAGAGGCACCATTTCTTATCATAAGTATACACTTAGTATACACTTAGTATGCTTACTTTGGTTACTTAATTAATACCCAGAGGTAGATCAGTGTAACAAAGAGAAAATGCATTTCCACTTTGTAACCAGTTGTGCACCCCATCCCACAGGAACCACTGACCCTGGGGCCACATATTTCAAAATGTTGGAAATTTCATCATGAATTTTATTTCATCATAAATTGTTGATTGATATCAAAGAATTAATTTATTTTCAGACTATGTACTCCCCCCCCCCTCCTCCATGTACCTCTGACCCAGGGGCCTGGAAATTAACCATTTTGGAAGAGGCAGCTTTCTTCTTCATAAATATGTACTTAGATCATTGGCATAATACCCAGGAGCAAAGGTTAAGATTTTCAAAGAATTCATGCATTTTCATTATACAGTTAATTCTCGATAAACCGCCACCTTCTGTAATTTAGAAATCATGGCGGTATAACGAATTTGGCGATGAATTGAATTTCCCATCGTTTAAGAAACCAGAAGTAGAGTTACCGTTCTTAGAAATACCATTTAGCGTTTCTATTCTCATTATTACATGTACATATAAACACATATTTCTAAATCTAAATTTTAAAATACTTCAAGTAATTTTTAATGTACAATTTCGCTAAAACAAAATGTGCAGTTATGAAATAAAGTCAAGACAAGTGGATGCATGTAAATCTGCACGAATGATATTGAAAAAAATGCTGGGTCGATCGTCGTGATATATTGCCGATAATACGTAAAATGAATTCTTGAATAAATTCATTTTTTAAGGCATCATAATGATTGTTAATAAAATGTTCACAATTTATACCGTATAATTATTTTTTAAGCAAATTTTGCATTTTATAAAGCAGAGATCATCAAAATAAAATCGTTATCTGTGTTCGTAAACAACGACCGCTTTCGTGGCAAAGCCGTCATTAAATGATTTTTATTTAACAGAAAACAAAATCATAACAGTTCATGTTAAAATCATTGTTTATTTAATTCTTATTTAATTATTTAATTGCATGTACCTTGCCTGGCTTTGCATGCTTTACAACAGGGATAGCGTCAACCAATTAGCCGCACTTCACTGACCACATGCACCTGTGGCGGTATATCGAGATAATTGACACTTAAAAATGGACGTTTGTTGTGAAAACAGGGTGGCGGATGGCGGTATGCGAATTTGGCGTTATAAAGAGAATTTTATATAGCAGGAAAAACGTTCCTGGGAAACCATGGCGGTATTGCGAAAATGGCGATGAATCGAATGGCGATAATTCGAGAATTGACTGTATAAACATTAGAGCCCTGCCCTAACACAAGAAGACCTGTCCCATGGGCCCTAAACTCTCAAAGAGGATTCCCTCCTCCTCATAACTATGTACATAGTTCATTGGTTTAATACCCAGGTGCAGAAAAGAAGAATTTCAAAGAATTTATGAATTTTCACTATGTAATCTATATAGCCCCATCCTAGCACTAGAACCCCTGACCCTGGCGTCATGAGATTCACAATTTTGGAAGAGGCAGTCATATTCAACTTAACTATGCACTTGACTAGGTTATTTAATGCCCAGGAGCAGAGAAGAAGAATTTCAAAGAATTTATCCATTTTCACTATATTATATATATAGCCCCGCCCTAGCACTACAACCTCTGACCCTGGGGCCAATAATTTCACAATTTTGGTAGAGGACTCAATGCTGATTACAAAAATACCAACAGTTTGACTGCTTGATGTCCAGGAGTAAAGAAGAAGATTTTTAAAGATTGCACTAATATTAGTGGTTTTAGCCCCATCCCCAGGCCCCAGGGGGGCAGGGACAATAAAATCCAAATTTTTTGTTCCCCTTCACCCATAGATGCTATATGCCAAAATTGGTTGAAATTGGTTCAGCGGTTGCAGAGAAGAAGCTGAAAATGTTCAAATGTTCAGTTAACTCACGACGGACGACAACGGATGAAAACGGAGAGCAATAGGTCACCTGAGTTTAATCAGGCGACCTAAAAAAGGAGGGTTGGAAGACTAAGACTGCACAGTAATATTGATCAAAACTTGGAGAAGATGTATGGAAGCAGGCAAAAGCGAGAGGGTTTACTTTAAACTCTGAACAAGGTCTATTGGCAAGGAGCAGTTGCAGCTTTTACACCCCATGACATCAACTGAAGTAGGTCAACTTTCCTCAACTCTGTAAAAACTGAAGGGGACTATAGAATTCCTCTCTGTTCATCTTGCCTGTCCATCAGCCTGAGGCTGTCTGTTCGTCCCACTTGGTTTTGGAGACCTTTTTACTACTATTTTGACAGTTCTTAGTTGATATTTGTTATGTGTGTCTGTGTATTAATTTTATCTACCTGATCAGATTATTGGTCTCGTCCCAAATCCTTATTGTTCCGTCCAGACTGGAGGAGGCGTACAGCTTCATCCTCTGACAGCTGGTCAGTCCCGTGATGGTGTCGGTGTGGTCATCATCCGGCTGGTGGTCATAGCGGTCTGAATAAATAATACTAAGTATGTCAGAAAATCTAGCTAATATATTATCCTTGACATTATCATCATTTCAAAAAAGACAAAATTCCAATTCATAAAATATTCATAACATTTCTATAAAAATAGCATACATGTATTGTTTGATTAAAACACATGAAATCAATTTTTTACTTTAATATTTTGATAATAAAAAAATGAATGGTTCTATTGGAAAAAATTTATGAGAGAGTGACTGAGTCATTTATTTACAATATTTCTGAAAAAAGAAAAAAAAACGCTGATTAATGTTAGGTTGATTAGTAACTTGAAACCAGGGCACAACAGAGAATTATAATAATTAAGTATCAGGTAGAGATTATTAAGTAATATCTTCACTCCACCATGTAAATGAACCTACACCTTTCCTGGTGTGTTTAAAAATCTATCTAGAATCATCATTTTTGGTAATCTCCTTATTTCATATTTTCTTATAGAAACATTACTTTATTGTGAATATTTTTTTTTATTTTGGACAAAGAAAAAAAATAATCAAAATTGAAAAACTAATTCAAATTGAATAGTAAAATGGTTTTGAATTTTACATGATTTTGGTAATACATGTAGGATTTCTTAAGCAGTTTTCATGCATTATAAGCAGTGATTAAACATCTTTTAGACATGAATATACTAGTAGTTCACAAACATTATACAAACAATTTATGTTTATTATAATTATTACATTATAATCCAGCTGAATTAACCCCCCCCCCAAGTTTCATAAATCTATCATCACTGCATACATATTTTATTTTGTTATTTTTCAAAAACAGATTATGATATTATATTCAACAACTCTTATCATTGCAGGCTTAAAAATAGACTAAGATTATAAAGCATTAAAACCATATCCTCCAATGAATTGCCATTGCTGGATTTTAGTGTTATTTGCTAATTTTAAATGTTCTTATCAAGGGAGACAACTCACAATCCTGATCATCTTCCTGTAACTCTTCTACAGACAATTATTCAAATTTTAATAAAATGTAAACAGCACAGTAGGTAAATCAATTAGAATGATTTGGTATTATACACATCTCTAAACAATTAATATATCCTGCCAACTTTTATTATTTTTGTGTGCTTGAAGAGATACAGTCATGTACATGAATATATTTCTGAAGTATTTATATATACATGTATTTACTAGTAATATTATGTACATGCTGGTTTATAATGACAATATATAAGTATACACATGCTGACTACCAATTCTTATACAATCTCGATGTTTTTAATATATGCTACTGAAATTGATTCATGCACCTTAAATATATATAATGTCTGATGTATCTTAACTGGTACCTAGTAGATTTTAAACAACTTGCCGGAACAAAACTGGTATGTTAATTATTACCAACAGAAATCTAAATCTGAATAATAAATTTAAAAATAGAAAAAAAAAATTCCAAAAACACTCCAATTCTTAATCAAATCAAAGTTAGAGAACATTTGAAATAAAATGAAAGAACTTGCTAATTAAAATTTGCCAACTCCATGATTATTAAAAAGAAAATATGAAGCTAATGGAACCTATGAATTGAGAGATAAAATAGTTTCTGTAAGTCTGAGAACCAATAAAAACCTTCCCAGTGATTAATGTTTAATAAAAGTAATTAAAGGATGTTTTAGAAAACTGCTCCAACTAAAAAAAAGTATCTAATGATATCAAGACTGTATATAGAGTATCTGTGGTATAAAATGACATATATAGTGCTTTCAATCACCTGTTTCTCCTTTAGGCATGCTAAAAACTGTAAATAGTTAAAGGGGTACAGACAGTTAATTCTATGGGTGGGTTAAACCTGGTCATTGTTATACAAATCCCATCATCTCTCTTATATTGTTACATTAGGAGGCAAAAATATTTGTATAATGGTGATAAAAGAGCTAGCATACAATTAAACATATGGGAGTGATTGTTCAAAGAAAAACAAAACTGTGACAAAGTTGAAGTTATAATTGAGATAATTACCTATTAGAAATTCATGAATAAAAGAAGTTCTTTGATTCATTTGCAGCAAAGTTAACTTATGTTACTTTTCTGTTCATAAATATATTATTGTATGTCCAAAGCAAACATATTCAATTTAAAGTTTATCAAATGTCACATCTTTCTCAAGTTTCTGTTGAATTCTTTAGGAAGAATGACATTAAATATTATTTCATTGAAAATGTCTTTCTTTTCCTTTTGATCTTCTACCTTAAATTTTATGAACAGAACATAAAGTTTTAGGAACAGAACATATGAACCCTGACGTGCTGGATCAAAGGGAGTGAACTGTGTGCATCATTTAAAGTGATTGTTAATTCAACCTCTCCACTTACTGGAATGAATTTCTAAACTTTTTTTGCTGTCCATTTCTCCCCCAAACACTAAAAGCATTGGTGTAAAAAGTCATGAAAAGGTGCATTTAGGTATTCTTGGAAACTCCAGACCCAAATTTCTCACATAAACCATGCATGATTATTATTTTAATTAATTATTAAATGGCCTTTGTTCTCACATGTATTTGATTATGCTTCACATTATTTAATGAACAGTTGGGGATCAAAATGATTATATCAGCACAAATGTAAAGTTAATTGAATTAACAACTTGTCATGACATTCATTCAGATTGGTTTAAATATACATGTGTATTAAAATAGCACAATTTTTTTGCGTGACACTCTAGGTCTAGGAAACCTACACGGCTAGACAATTAGTTGTTCTAGATTTACTGATAATTAGGGCTTAAGTTGCCTCATATTTTGAACCCAACAAAAAAACTTCCTCATACCATAATATTGGATAATAAAATTGTTCATAATTTACATCTTTGAAAACTGGGTTTTCCCATTTTCTATCCACTGATTATATAATTTTCTTTCCAGAAGGATCCCAATTTCTATGGGGATTTCTGGATTGCTATTCTTTAGTCTGCATAAAATTTGTGATGAGTACATTTCATAAATTAATCCCGTAAAAAAGTAAAAAAAAAAAAAAATAATAATAAAGTATGTCTAAGTTCATACTTTTAGAAAAATAAACATTTCTGAAGTGTTCTTTATTTGCAATGCTAAAAAGGAAAACCTGGTTTTCAAAGCAACAAACTTGGCAACAAAACAGTATATAAAGATAATAGATTTTGTAAAAAGGACCTCCAATTGTGAACCTTTAGATGACCCAAAACAGACATCACAGTCAATGATACTACACACAAAATTGTCAGTTTTATATGAATGTTGTATTGCCAGGCAGTTTTGAATTTGGGGGGAGGGGGTTGTTGTTAAAGTTTGCAGTGGAATAATAAATATTTTCAATGTTCCAGATTCCTTTAAGAGAACTCATTATATATAATATTGCTCTGAAAATATGTCCTTTAATTTGTCATGATTTTCATTTGCCTCCCCCCTCCAAAAAAAATTTACTGATAAGAATTAATGAAAAAAATGAACCATTATGCTTTTCAAATGGCATAAATGACCTTGATGTCTGTTTAAAAAGGAGATTATAAAATAAATATGAACTCAGATTACCAAGAGCTGGTACAAGATCTCCCCACTTTGAACCTACCATAGAAAGTGGGAACTGAAAACATAGCTCAAACATGTGTATCATAATTCATTTTATAAATATGCCAATATTACACCATAGACTGGTTTCTAATTATCTCCCTTGCTCTTTTTTGAAGCTTCTGGAAAAAAGACTTTTAAGAACATACATCCACTGTGGATTGGGGAAAACATTTCACCATGGTACATGTAGCACTTATTCCTAATTAACAAACATTCTAGATTTCCTAAAATTAATTTTTCACTAAATTAATAAACAAGATGTTTATAAATTATCATCAATAATATAATCACAGTACTACAAGTACTTAAGGTCAATCAAATGTCCTTGATCTAGATATATCACAACATCACAACTAACTTTTTGCTAATCATAAGCCAATATAACATGTACCTTACCAATAAAAACAAAATACTTACTTCTGTCCTTGAGATTGTAAATAACAATGTTATAAGTAGCCGTAGCATGATCCTGGAATGCTACACATAGATTTGTCTTCAACATGGTCATGTGAACAGGGGTGTGAGCACAATAAAATGACATCAAGGGAGCCAAGGCCTCCTCAGCAAAAGGGTACAGACGCCACACCTTTATAATGTTATCTGTATGGGGAAAAAAACATTTGTTGATTACATGGAAAAGAATTTTTTCATACCCTTCTTAGTGTTCCCATGTAAAAACTTCTGATTTTATTTTGGCCAAATCTTTTTTTAAAAGCTTGCTAAATTGAGGAGACCTGCATCTGCTTTTGGGTGGTTTGTTACAATAAATGACACTGAAAGATATGTTCATGAGATAAGATTTAAAAAATGTTACTTATGTACAATTTCTGTGTAAAAATCAGACTAAAATGATTCTAGTGAGAATAGAATTAAGAGCCTGTCTACGAGAAAACCATGCAGATATATAGAAAAATGCTCTGATAGGCACTCTCAAGAACAAACTAATTTTTATTATTAACTTAAAGGACACCCATTGAGAGTCAGAAATATGTTGTTTATTTTTGCATCGGTTGTTTCTATTTTTAGTAACAGCCAATAATTCATTTTGGTCAATATTCAAGGGAAAATGCAAAAAAGTTGGTGTAAAAATGACAATTTCAATATTTAAAAGTAAAAAAGAAAAAAACAATATATAAATAAAAGGGCTATGTTTTCTCATAGAACTAAGTCGTAAAATTAAGTTGGAATCATTTTTTTTGTAAAACCCCTATATAGAAGGCTGTCCCGAGGGCACAAATATTGGCATGGTGCCAAGAAATGATAATGGTTCATTTTTTGTTAATATTCAGGGATACATTTCTTAGAAAGTGACGCTTCTTTTTTCAGAATTTTGTGCATTTAAGAATCTCTAGGATATTATCCAAACAATATGTAAAATCCACCTTTGGACTCTCAAGGACAGAAAAGTTATATCGTAATGAAATTACCTCAAATTCAATTGATGGAAAAATTCATGATTTTATAAGTTTTACATTTAACAGTAATTTTAATGAATTTTGTGTAAAATATTTACAAATATAAACAATAAAAATTATTTTTAATTTTATAAAAGCTATAAATAATTTTTTTCCTGCTTTTCCTGTGAAAAAAAAACGTATTTTACTATTTATTTAGATTTTGTTAGAATTATCTCCCCTGTTGCGCTCTTCTGTAGAGAAGGTAGATTATGATAATGTTTACGAAGTTTATAAACAGATGTCTGTCATCTAATCGTTTTAGGCATAAATTATGTGTGATTTGAAGAAAATTGTCCCTCCTGTGAATGTAATTTGTTACGTATATACTAGTGGCCCTATGTATTAAATGCATAAATAATTATGAAAACCATCGGGATCGAAGTACGGTTCCGTAACCACGTGTAAACATTATGGCATCCTGAGACGTTTTGTTACCGTTTTGTACGTCCCCAGAAAAAGATTCAAGTGCGTGAATTGTCAACGAGTCTTCAGATTATGGCTCTGATTTTGATGAATATGATTCTGACAGCAAACATTCATTTGGTAGCAAGACAGATGTAGTGATGATGATACCGAATCAACAATGTTTGAATTTGAAAAAAAGAACAGGCAGGTGGATCTTGGTTTATAATACTATGTACCTTATATATGTAAAAAATAAATAAATAAACAATTTTGATGGGGACTTGATTATGGACAAGAGAAGATTTTTTACAAGACACTATCAGGTCTGGTACAATCACTAGATATAGCTATATACGTAGCTTGATTTACCTACTTAGTTAGCTTTATTTACCTACCTGAAGTAGCTTTATTTAGCTACCAAAATAATTTATTTCTATAAAAAATACCTACTTAGCTGAATCTAGTGATTGTACTGGACCTGAATATATACCTAGCAAACCTGTCAAGAGAAAGTTCAAGGTTGGTACTTGACACTACTTGTGCATGTAGCAATAAAAATATCTGTATAAATTCAACAATATTGCAAAATATTCACATCTGCAGATCGAATTATAAATAGCATAAGTAGCCTTTGTGGGGTGACGAAGAGGGAATGAAAAGTTGAATAGGTCCAGGGTTTTCAAAGACTGTTTACTAATGGGGTACATTAAGAATCACCATTATTGCCTCATATGTGGGCTGCATGATTATAAAGAATCTCATTAAACAAAATATTTTTTTCAGATATTTATGAAATGTTATGAAGATCGGGCTACAGTTATGATTTTCGGCTTTTCATATATGATTAAAGGAAAAAGAGTTGTCAAATACTTGTACTTTTCAAATTAAAGGTCACCATGTGTTCCTTGACAGGTTTGTGTTTAAAACATAACTAATATTATAAATATAAGTCTGGGAAATTATACTTTGTAAAGAATATTTCCTTTCATTCTTATATTTCTCGTGCAATTTCAGATTATTCAAATTCATTTCCCTGGTTAGGGCTGGGCTTTACAATGGGATTTTCAGCTGTGGAGCTATAAAGAATTACAACATAGGGTTTCCAATGTAGTTTTGTGAGCAGAATCCAGAAATAAGAAGAGGAAAGACAATGCAGATGCAGCATTAGCATTACCAATTTCTTATCACTGCTGAGGAAATGGTAAAGATATGTTATATTATTATACCTCTACTGTAATTACTCTGTATAAATTAATACCACAAAACTCTATTTCCCCGATATGTGACTATTGCCCTCATCTGAAGACTACTCCCTGGAAAATCAGAGTTGCTCCCTTGGACTACTCCCTCATATTTATTAGTAATTTTAACCAATCAAAGTGTTCAAGGAATCTCGAGTCTGTGACGTCATGTTATTAGCAATGTAGCTATGACGTCAAAACATTTCGACGTGCGATGTCAAAATCATACTTGAATTCTACCAAAATGAAGACAATGATAATTTTTCGAAATGTCAGTGACAATACTTTTTTTTAAAAATAATTCAATTGTTTATAATCACACAATGCTTCACTTATCATACAATGTGTTAAACCCCATACATTTGTAATTATGCCTCTACAGTTTTTTTTAAAATTTCGGAATATCTGGTTAAAAAAATTTAAATCGCCTATCATTGTTTCGGCATAATAAAAAACTTATGGAATGGGAACTCGGGAAATAGCAAATTTATAGTTCCCCTATATAGCAGAAAACTATTTCCTCCGGGAAATAGGTCCCTCCCTTGGGGAATCATAAATTTGCTATTTCCCTCATACCCATTTCATAACTGTATACTATAGTACATGGATAGGAATTGCCTTGTCTGTCTGTCGATTTGCCACATGCATTTTTCCCTACTCTGTTACTTTACTTCAAGGATATATGAAGCTCTTGTTTTCTTCAAAGATAGCCAGAAGAATTTGTGAAGAATCTTACCCAAGTCATTTGATGACATTTTCTTCAATTGATAAATTTAAATGTAGCATTATCATAAACATGACATTTATTTTAAAAATCTTAGAATATGTCTAGTTTGGTTTATTTCAATTTAATTAAAACTGTGTTTTTTCACAGGTACCTGCTTTGAGTACTACTTTCGTGTATTTGGAGACAGTCCAGTTGTTCTTTAAACCAGAAGTGGAAATTTCAGTGCTTGTTAATTTTTCTCCAGAAGTTATTGGATGATACATAGGAAGAAAATGGGGTCATACAGAACAGAATAGTTTGGATACACCTTATATATTTTGAAAGCTTGAGACCTCAAGATCAACCCAAATGATATTTAATATGTATCAGGTTTCACTTGCAGGAATACACAGAAATTCAGAGTAAATTTTAAGTGTTTGTTATCTTAGAAAAGATCAAAGTTCAAGGTCAACAGTGCTTTAGTTTTACCAAATATAACACTATTATAAAGACTAATTTCCTGTATACAGGTTTAGCAAATAATTCAGAATATGATTTGGGGAAACTGTGATTTTTTTCTTTTAAATCTTACCTTAATTTAGAACCATGATGTATACTTAAGCAAGTAGATTTTTTTTCAAGCATGCAAAATTTCAAGGTCATTTTAATTTTGGAAGTGAATATAAAATATCAGGAAGCAGTCAAGCATTGTAATTTTTTTGTTGTTGAATATACTTAGTTATTGAGTAATATTCAAATTTTAATATGCAATGAAATTAAAAATTATAAAATAATTAATGTTCTAATTTGTTGATTTTTAAATCTTTGTGTTCATTCATTTTGAGGTTGTTGCCATGACAATATGTCTGTCAAGAAAATGGCTCTGATATTCCTTTTTGTTCAGTTTGACCCTTGACATTGTGACCTCAAAATCTAAAGGGGTCCTCTACTTTTCAAGAAACCAGTGTACTAAATTTCATGTCTGTCAAACAATAGGTCCTCACGATTTTGAATGATTAAAATCTACATACTGGTATATCGAGAATTATAACCCTTGACCTTTGACCTTGTGAACTCCAAATTAAAAGGGGCCACCTACTTATTAGTAGATACCAGTGTACTAGCTATGTTTATTATCTATCAAGCAAGTTTTTTTTTTTAAGATAAGAGAGAACACACTTGGTCTACTGATTGACAAACAGGTACTAAGCAGTATGTGAATATCACCCTGCTCAAAGAAAATGTAAAATAATACAATTCTGCTACACCCCCCCCCCCCAAATTAACCCCATTTAACCCCCTAAGAAATAATTATTGATTGAAAACAAAAATGTACAATATACTGGTATTTTTCAACAGCAAAATTTAAATTTTTGAAAATATTTAAATCAGCAAAATAACTCCTTGCTGAAGTTCAGGGATGAGAAAATTTGAAAATTCACAAAAAATGTTCAACTTTAAGTAAAAAGTACAGCAAAATATTTGAGAGTCCAAAGACAGATTTTTTATATAATGTAGACAGACATGTTGTCTAATAATTGGTATGAGATTGAGTTGATTCTAAGCGTCACTTTCTGAGTTATGGGTTTTTGATAAGTGAATATTTTCACCAGTTTTCAAAAATCTGGAAATATGCCAGATTTGTGACCTTTTTGCACTTAAACGAGGGCACAGTTTGTGATTATGAAAAATTTTATGAAACAAGTGTATCTTGTTACTTTCAACCATATATGGATATTTTATATCATAATCAGGTAAAATGCTGAATTTTTAAATATAAAATCCTATAAAATTCCTGTTTTCACCCTGCATAAGGACCAAGAATTCTATTTTTAGTAACAGTGTCGATTTAACCCCTTAAGTGAGACCACACTGAAAAAAAATTTTGTGGCAAAATATTTCATATTAAAGAAGAAATTTACACACAAAATATGAAGTTGATCAGAGAACCTTGCTCCCATAACCTCTTGCATGGTTTTCTTGTAGACATGCTCTTAAAGTGATTCCAGCTAGAATAGTTCAGAATAGTTTTATAATGGTTTCAGTAAAAACAGAACTAAAATGCCCTATGGTTCCAGAGATAACATAAGTATGCCATTCTGCTTGTTTTACCAATCCCTAAAAGTTACAACAGGTCATTTTTAAACACAAGAAGCCCAGGGACCACATCGCTCACCTGAGCAATTAGCTATGTACCGGTAAAACTAAAAGCAAATATCAGTTCAGTATTGAGAAGTTTAAATATAAAAGTGGGTTCAAGGGAGGAAAGGGAGGTGAGTACTGTAAATCACGTTTTATTCACGAGAACTTAATTTTCGCGTAATTACGCGAGACAATGAGCTCGCGAAAATTTAATTCTTGCGTTTAAAATTATTCCTTAAGATTATATAGAGGAAAACAACAATTCGTGAAAATTATGTCTCGCTAATAAAGAGTCAATGACTATCTCGCGAAAATAAGGTGTCGCGAAAATTTAGTGATCTACAGTATTTGAACAAACCTCAATCAATACTTCCTATGGATATGTTTAAATAAATATGATACATACGAGGGGTTATCAAAAAGTTCGTGGACTGATGCTATAAAATAAGTACTATGTAGTGTGTGCTTTCAAAATTTATATGGAAAATAAAACAACAAAAAATAAAGAAATGTTGAAAATTTTAGCCTGATACGTTCATTATTTGCCAAATTATTACAAAATATAAACTACATTATATGACCACCCGGCGCTGTCGTCGTTTATTTTCATGACGTCCGATAACGTCATTGTTTTTTTCAATGTCCGCTTCTTCTACCTCATACACTTTTTTGATGAGATTCCCTGGAGCTGAGTAAGGACTTAAACCCGCCTTGTTTATATGACTCTACAATGTCATGAACAGTGGCCTTCAATGAATATAATATTCCAAATGGATTAAATACATTGGGAGAGATCCGCGCTTGATTATGCCGGCATATTTTGCTTTTTGGAGTTCAATATCTACAACGCACGATCAACGTCTTTTTTTGACGTGATTGATTTTTCACACCTTGACTGCAAATCGACATTAACTGCGTATTCTTTTTTTCTCTGAATCTTTTTTGACATTAAAAGAAAAGTACTCTGGATGCATATTATTTCTCTGTAGCCAGTTTCAACATATTTTAGGTCTATACCAGATTTTTCAGGGGCAAAACTTTATAGAATGTTGGAAACGGAAACCCCTCCCCCCTTTTGATGTCATTTTTAAGGCCTCATTTGTTTGGACATTCCGTGTAAAATTTACAATAAAATTTTATAGAACTTCCAGAATGAAGTGAAAATATCATATTTTATGGAACAATTGTGTCCCGACACATACCTGAATTAACGGGATTTTTAGATGTCAAATGATCATATAAAAAGAGTTTTTCTCAGTTACACATAGGTCGTTAAAACGTCGTTTTCGAGGTTGCGCCGCCTGGACATACCATTGCTTACAAAAACATTACTAATTTATTAAAAAATAAAATTTATGATTTATGGTTTATTCTTTAGATAGAAAAGATGATGCTAACTAGATATTCTAAAATTCATTGATGTGCCTAAAGCGGTTTTAATTTTATGACGCTAGTCCACGAACTTTTTGATAACCCCTCGTATATAATGGCTTTGCTGTTTATAAGATGAAAAATTTTTATTGATATAGCCCTATATTCCTTGGTATAACTATGATCCACTTTTATGGCTCCTCTATTCTCCTGGTTGGTCATGATTTGAACAAACTTGAATCTACACTACCCAAGGATGCTTACATATAAATATGAAGAATCACAGCTATGATTTTCTTGAGAAGAAGATTCCTAAAGATTTTTCCTCTGTATTCCTATCTTAAACTTTGATACCCGACTGTGGCCCCACCCTACCCCCGGTGGTCATGATTTGAACAAATTTGAATCTACATGTACACTACCTGAGTATGCTTCGATATAACTTTGACCAATCATGGCTTTGCTGTTTTTCAGTAGAATTTTAAAGTTTTCCCCATGTATTCCTATGATAAACTTTGATCCCCAATTGTGGCCCCATCCTACCCCTGGGGGTCATGATTTGAACAAATTCGAATCTACACTACCTGAGGCTGCTTCCACATGAGTTTCATCTTTCCTGGCCCAGTGGTTCTTTAGAAGAAAAATTTTAAAGATTTTTCCTTATGTATTCCTATGTTAAACTTTGACCCTCCATCATGGCCCCACCCTACCCCTGGGGATCATAATTTGAATAAACCTGAATCTACATTACCTGAGGATGCTTTCACCTAAGTTTTTTTCTTTCCTGGCCCAGTAGTTCTTGAGAAGAAGATTTTTAAAAGATGCCATTATTTTTCACGTATTCATAATTATCTCCCCTTAGATCATTTTGAACAAACTTGAATCCACTTTACCCACTTTGTGGCTAGTTTGATTGAAATTGGCCCAGTGGTTCTTGAGAAGAAGATGAAAATGTGAAAAGTTTACGATGACAACAACACCAATGAAAACAACGATAGACAATGGAAAACTTTGATCAGAAAAGCTTATTTGGTGAGCTAAAAATTTAATCTCTTTAATTACCGGTAATAGGAACTTTAATAAATGCTGATATTTGTATGCTATTTCTTAATATATAAAAAGCTTTATTGAGGAGTGTATGCATCTTCAAAATAAACTGTCACTGGATCTTTATAAACAACTGGATTCCCTTTATTAACACATTTATGAAGGGTTTTTTTTTTTGCATTTGCCTACAAAATCTGAAATGCCCTTTTTTACTTCAAAATTGAATTTTCACAGATAAAAGAACAAAGTATGTTCCCCTCCAATACATGTAACATCTCCATTAATCTTTATCCTAGCTGTTTGTGAAATATTCCACAATAATAACTTGCACTTCTTTAGGAAAAACAACTTAATCACTTAACAGTTTTGCCTTCCAAACTTCCTTTGACATACATACAAGTAAGTAGCATGTACTTTATACAACAATCAAAATGCTTACAAATGCAATAAATATTATTTCTATTGTTCTGGAGATGTCAATATTTTACCAACTATGGATCTTGCTTCTTAAACAAAACAATGTTTATGATAAGTTTATGATACGTTTATGATAAGTTTAGATCTAAACTGGCCGGGTTGTTTTAACTTCTTCTGTGATATGTCTCAATCCTTCAAACCAATGATTTTCAATTTTTTATGAAAGCTTACTATACAGAAAGAAAAGCAGTTTTCAATAATATGACATATTCTTTTTCCTAATTTATAACAGCAGCTATACTTTAGCTTATATCAATACTGAAAACTGATGAACAGATTTATGTACTGTTGATCTAGACTTCAAGTTAGACTAATATTATTGCAGTGTACTTTATTTAGAACTGTGCAAATCCAGGCATTTTGAAAGAATTAAATAGATGATTCCATAAATACAACTATATACTCAGTGTAGCCTGTAGATTTTACCTTTGCCAGCAGATATAAGTTGATCTTGCTTGGAATTTGCTTTCATGCTTAAAACCCCTTTCACTCCATGAGCCTGCAAAAAAATATATATATACATGTCTATAAAACTTGTAATTATTTATTGTTGCTGTTTTCTGCCTATAACCAAATACAGAATTGATTTGAATGATGTACATTATTGTGTACAAGCATGCAGGCACATGTATACAAGGGGAACCTGCAATGTTTTGATGTCACAAGACTATATACAAGATGGTAATCGATGGAAATGAAAACATAATAATATATGGCAGTGGAAAATTTAAAAAGTAAATATGATTTGGAGTTTTTATCATGTTAAATGCAAATTTAAAGGAATATATAGTGAAACTTAAATTGTCTAATCTGGGTGTTGTAATTCTGAATTCTTGTCTAATACAATGTAAACCAATTAAGTCACTTTCAGTTAATTCAGTTATTATTGGGACTGCTGCCTATTCAAGCCAATTTCTTAAGAACCTAAGTGGTGTTCTGATTACACAAGTTTACTGTACTGCCCAAAAAAATTGTCAGAGGGCTTCATGAAATGTCTATGTGACAAGCCTGTGTTATTTATACATATCATATACACACTCACAAAACTAAAAGAACACTTCTGAAATTAAATTATTGTCTTTTCAAAATATGAATTCTTTTTAGTAATTTCAAGAACATATCAAGTACAAAAGAATTAATATTTAGACAACCCTCCCCCTAGCATGCAAAATACATCAAATCAAATGACACAGTGAGACATAATATATTTTGTTCTTGATATTTGTATAGATCTGAAAGATGTATCAAAGAAGTTTTGACAATCTCATGAACAGCATTGTAAAGCAAAAAGTGCAATAAAAGAGCATGCATCAACCATATCGTTATTATATTTCACTATGAACTTTAAAAAAATCTGTGTTAAATGAATTATAATCATTAAATATGAAAACTTACATCAATACTAAAAATAACTTTTCCATCATCCCAATCAAACACACAGATGTGGCCATCCTTCCTTCCACCCAGCAGAATGGTTTTAGCCCGGCTGGTCTGGGAACTATTGTCGCCTATCGTGTTTGTTGCTAACCCTCGTTTGAATGCTGCCCAGGCATCAGCCTTGAAGTCTGGGACATACTCATACACCAGAAGATAGTTACAAGCCTCTGAAGAGCCATGATCAGAAAACCAAAGGTCAGTATAATGTTTGAAGCTCTATGTTTATATAGACTGCTTACCAAATATGCAAAAGAGCAATCATGAAAACCAGGCTATAGACCTGATCATGTGACCAACCCACTTCATAGTAGTGTGAAGTTTTTAACCTTATTTCTTTGTTGTATTACATGTATTTTAATATCTTCTTGTGTTGCATTTAATCAAGTTGATTTGTTTATCTCCTAGAGTTTTTAAATTTTTTCAATTTTCTACATGTATATAAATTTCATATAACAAAATGCCTAAAAGTTATATGACCTATGACTGGTAGATAAATGAACCTAAAGGTTAACTAACTTTAATTTGGCAGATATTTCATTTAATTTTATTTATTCATTTAATATTCATTGGTGATGTTGTTGCTGCTGGTCGATTGATGTGGAGAGACAAAGAAAAATCTCAATTAGTTAAAGAATTTACAAATAATTTCATAAGATGATGATAAAGGTTTCATAACTTGTGCTGGCTGTTTACTTAAGTTTTCCTACAATTCAAGTCCTTAGCTTTTTCTTTGCCAATAGATACTGAGGCTTTACAACCAATCAAAAAGAATCAATTTTTAAAATGTACCGTATAAGATTGGAAGACAAATATTTTCATACAAATTAATTTAAAATCATTTAGATTAACACCACAGTATTTTTATTGGATAATATATAAGCAAAAAAGAGGGAAAAGACATTACTTTCTCATTGCTTATTTTATACCGTTGAAAATTACTTTTTTTTTTATATAATTTGAAGACTATTTATACTTGTGTAACTGTCTGTCTGGAATGAGAAAATCACTAAAATGATTTGATATTGAAAATAAGAAGTGTTATTAACAATATGTTCTTGTTTACAAATATTATAAGCTTGTGAAATTAGTATATCTTATATTTCCTTTTATTTCAATACAAATATAGGTATTTTTTAATGTATTATATGTCTTAATTTGTTGAATATGCTATTTACAAAGGAAACATGATTTTTGTCTTATGCAATGATCAAAGGAAATTTTTAACAAGAGGCCCAGGGGCCACAGCGCTCACCTGAGCACATCAGGCTTGAATTTACTCCACCCACCCCCCTTCCTGGCGTTCATCATTTGAACAAACTAGAATCTACACTACCTGAGGATGATTCCATATAAATATCACTAATCATAGCTTTGAAGTACTTGAAAAGAAGATTTTAAAAGGTTTCCCTATATATCCCTATGTAAAACTTGGGTCGGCCATTTTGGACCCACCCTAGCCCCAGGGGTCATGATTTGAACAAACTTGAATCTACACTACCTGAGGATGATTCCACATGAGTTTCATCTTTCCTGGCCCAGTGGTTCTGGAGAAGAAGATTTTTGAAGATTTTTCCTATATATTCCTAAGTAAAACTTGGGTCGGCCATTTTGGCCCCACCTTTGCCCCTGGGGTCATGATTTGAACAAACTTGAATCTACACTATCTGAGGATGATTCCACATGAGTTTCATCTTTCCTGGCCCAGTGGTTCTGGAGAAGATGATTTTTAAAGATTTTTCCTATATATTCCTATGTAAAACTTGGGTCGGCCATTTTGGCCCCACCCTTGCCCCGGGGGTCATGATTTGAACAAACTTGAATCTACACTACCTGAGGATGATTCCACATGAGTTTCATCTTTCTTTGGCCAGTGGTTCTGGAGGAGATTTTTTTCCTATATATTCCTATGTAAAACTTGGGTCGGCCATTTTGGCCCCACCCTTGCCCCGGGGGGTCATGATTTGAAAGAACTTGAATCTACACTACCTGAGGATGATTCCACATGATTTCATCTTTCCTGGCCCAGTGGTACTGGAGAAGAAGATTTTTTAAAGATTTTTCCTATATATTCCTATGTAAAACTTGGGTCGGCCATTCTGGCCCCACCCTTGCCCCGGGGGTCATGATTTGAACAAAATTGAATCTACACTACCTGAGGATGATTCCACATGAGTTTCATCTTTCTTTGGCCAGTGGTTCTGGAGAAGAAGATTTTTTAAAAATTCCATTAATTTTTAACAAATTCATGATTATCTCCCCTTGGAAAAGGGCGTGGCCCTTCATTTGAACAAATTTGAATCCCCTTCACCCAAGGATACTTTGTGCCAAGTTTGGCTGAAATTGGCCCAGTGGCAGAGCTGCCAACATTCTGAAATGACAAATAGTAAGGCGGGGTCTAGGGACCACCTAGGCCCCCTGCCGCTGAAGATGTTTTGTAAATGGACATGCAATCTGAGGCATGTTTCCATTTTGTTTACTTTAAAACATTGACATGAATGTGATCGGCCTTCTAAAACCGAAACGATGATACAAGCGAGCGTTGTAAGAATTATGAATATATTATAATAGTAGAAACTATATAGGCTGCCAGCTATGAAAATACCGGTATTATAAACTTTGAACAAGAAAAACTGAAATCGGAATAATATAAAGAGAAATCGTAAGGCGTATTTTAGACGCTGATTTCGTACACCTTACGCCAAAATCGTAAGGGTTGGCAGCTCTGCAGTGGTTCTTGAAAAGAAGATGAAAATGTGAAAAGTTTACAACGACGACAACAACAACGACAACGACAGACGACGGACAAATTTTGATCAGAAAAGCTCACTTGAGCCTTCGGCTCAGGTGAGCTAAAAAGCAGTTTTGAAGGATTGAAGACACTGATGCTTCAGTGGTACTTTCTATTCTTTTTAAGCCTCGATTTGCATGTACACCTATTTGTATTGATAAATTTATTGTTATATACAGGCATGTATTCTTTATAATTAAGATACAACTATGAGGTGTAAAAATCCTCAATAGATAAGAATGCATGCACTCTACATTACATAATGCATCCTAAAGTGGATGAAATGTATTCAAAATGTGTAAATTTGTTGATTGCAATGATTCAATCCAGTGTACCCTTCTCATGACAAATATGTATTACTAAGTGAATTTCACAAAAATCAGTGTTATAATTATCAATTTGAAATTAAAAGTCCTGCATATACTGAATTTGTAAGTCAAATGAAAAACCAGATCAGAACCTTATATCCTCCCACATTCTTTGATGTTTTAATAATTTTTGCTCTCTGTTTTAAATACTGTTCAAAATTGTAAGCTTGGTTTTTAAGAAAACAATTTTACACAAATTTTGCTTTTTGTGAAATTTAACTGACTTAACAAACATTCCTGAATTTAAAACCTTAATTCTGTGTCCATATATATTTACATGTACTGAATTTAAGGTGTTTTTTTTTTTTTAAAAAACTATAACAGTATTTGTTTTTTGTTTTTTTTTTATCATATACAGTGCAATCTCAAAAACTGAGAATTAAAAAAGATCTCATTTTAGATTTGTTTTCATAAAGACCAAGTGATATTTATAAATTTATAGTAACTGCTATATGCTGATGGATTAATTTTCTTTAACTCATTCTAAAGACTAAAAAAATATAAATACTAAGTACATGCTATAAAAGAAAAGAAATAAAATCATTTTGGGTTAGAAGTGAGTAGAGGTTTATGCTGGATTGTTACTGTACAGAGGGTGGAGGCATATATTAGCTGGAGTTGGGATACCTGCTATTAAAAAGGGGTGATGTTAGCTTATTATACAATTCAAGCAGATGGTTAATTTTTAACTTAAGGTTTTCTGACTATATTAGGCACTTCACAGACAAGTGACTGTGTGCTGAGGCATAAATATATCAAAACACAAAATAAAACTCATTTTTCCCATTTAAAAACCAGAAAATATTGCATTCTAGGCCATCCTTTAAAAATTTTTTTTTGTCTTCTCCCGACCAACTGGTTAAAAATGGTTTGACATAAAACTTTTTTTAACCTGCTAGAATTTTTTTAAAATTATTTTTTTTTTCACAGAATTTTCTTATCTTATCAACAAGTATGTCATTTTTTTTTTTGAAAAAAAAATTTAAAAATTTTCCTACCTTCCAACATTTTTTTTTTACCTTAGTCGGGATATGGCAAACAAACAATTTTTTTAATTAAAGATGGCTTTAGGTACCTTTTTCAAATGTGTATTTAAATGGGAAAAATAATTTTTTTAGACTTCAATTCTAACTATGGGCTGCATTCAATACAATCTGGGTAGGTTTAGGTGAAAACATACATTAATATAAACTGTGGCATGCAAAAGACAAAGGTGAATCTGAAATTACGAAATATGTAACAACAAAAAAAATTAAGAATTAAAAGAGAAATACATGTTAGAAATCAACTTATATAACTGCACAAAAATCTTTTCTAATTGTGCTCTATCTAATTAATTAGTGAAGGTGATTAGAATCCAGTAGGGGTTTGTGCTCTATAGGATTCAACATTCAAAAATATCTAACAGAAACTTATTTTCAAAATCTTAATTTTAGTGGTATAATGCATAATATAGGTTTCTAGCTGATTATATAGTTTTATGAAATTTACATTCTTTTCTAGTGTTTTTTTTTTTAATTTGTTTTTTATTTTTTACCTTTAATTGGCATCAAAATGAACTTCCAAAATGTTCATGAATTAATGCTTTCAAATATCACCTTCTAGCCTTATTAAAACTACCGGGGGTAATCTTTTGGCATATATATTATACATGTATTAACACTTTTCTGAATTTGCTAATTTTGAAGTTAATTTAGAATAGTTCTTTAAGAAAACTGCATTTAAGCCAAAAAGGAAAAAGACCCCAAAATACATAATTTTTTCCCCTTTCAGTCATAATGGGTTTGAACCAAATTCAATGTACCTGAGAGTTAAGGGTATACATGTATTAAACATTTATTAAGGAAGGTCAATGCATAAAATCAGGTAGACAAAAAATGGCCGTTTTGTCATCCATGTGACTTGATCATGCATGTGTAGTGTTGATATTAAGTAGCTACAACAGAACTAGATATTAATAAATTCTAAATTACTCAATATAAAGTAGAGTAAAAAAAAAAATTTTGTAATATGTAAGTTTCATATTATATAAAATTAACACCGAGTCCAAATTCCTATCTCCTGTCCAGAACTTGCATAAACAATTAGCTGAATTAAGTTATACAAACCCCTGGGGTTCTGAATTTTCCAGGTTTTCTCAATTCTGACAGGATTGATTTTTGTACAGCATTTCAGGATATCTCCATTGTTCAGAACAACAAATAATTTCTCTGAAAAAGATAACATTGAAATTCTAACAAGATTAACTTTTGCTTTAGAGCTTCATGTATCTCCATTGTTCAGAACGGTAAATAATTTCTAAAAGCTAGCTGTATAATCATTCTAAGAAATGGAAGGATGGAGCATGAAAATGATAAATGCTTTGGTCACAATAAAAGACATTTTTTTTTTCTAAATACATGAACTTGCCGCTGCAGTTACACTAGGATTGAAGTAAAAATTTGTAGTTATTAAACAGCATGAAAGTCATAATAAGATTACTAAAATGTATAACTGTATCATTAATTTATAAAAAGGAAATAAAAAATCTTATTTCTTGAACATTCCATCTAGTGAGAAGAAAAGGTCTCATCAACTTGAACATCCAATTTCTTGGAAGTAAATGTGCAAAGAAACAAAAATTTCAAAGATAGTTTACCTTCATTGATTGCATAAGCTGCGTCTACGATGCCCTTGGCTGGGTCCAGCAGTAGGGTGGTCAGGACCTCCCCATTGGGAGGGGTGATGAGGCGGACACTACTGTCCCTGCTCACCACCAGGGACCGAATCGGGTGGTGGGGGTGACTTGTCTGTTTGATGGCTACCACTCTTTGTCTGTGTAAAATTTTACTCCATTTCATTTCATTAATGAAAGAATTTCATGTAAGATAAAAATAAAATCTTGACAAAGACCTCTTGTGACATATAATTTTTCCAGGTCTGTGAACACTTTGAAGTGAGTTCATAGGTTTAAACCAGTTTTTCTTTATGTGTTTGAGCTCTCAATATCTTGTTTCCTTGGATATCTAGATCTTTCTGACCACCCATTTATATTTCAGATAATGAGGTTTTACTTAATTATTACTGTATAGCTATGGTATATTACCCAATTGAAGTATGAATGCTGAACAAGTGCTGAATTCTCCATAAGTCCACTGTTTTCCAAGAGTAAGTAAAGAATACAAAGTAATTTAGCTCTGTCGACATTCCAATGGCTGGTGCATCTAACTTAGCTCTGTAATAAGAAATAATGACTTTCATTTCCCATAAGCATTATGTTACGCTATTCAGATATATCTTGTTGACTACTTCTTTGTTTAAAGTCTATGCAAATTTTCATATTTTTTTTTTCACTTCACTATCAGTGCATGTACTTTCTAATCTACCCCATCTTCAGCACTCATATGTTACAAATCATTGGGGGGGGGGGGGGGGGGGGGGGGGGGGAGTCAAACAAATGTAATGAAAAAGGATAATTTTATACCCAACTTAAGGATATAGAGATCTTAAATTCTGAAACTCAAGGAATTTATTTTGAATTCAATTTGTTATTGTGAGCCTTATTATAAACAAAAAAAGGTCAATTGTTTATCAAAAACATCCCCTGGGTTGCATTGAAATTAAATGCATGCACTGAAAAACATTGTCAACAGAATTGTCCATGAAGTAGGTTGTCTATAGCCATATTATCCAAGAACTATTTTGTCTACATATCGAATAAGAATAAGATGCCAGACAAGTGTACTTTTCTCAAGAGAAAAGTTACCACACTGTCCACAGAGAAAGTAGATTGGTTGACCGTTCAATCATGGCAGTAGTAAACAGGTAAAAAAGTAATTATGAGAAGAAACGATTGGTTTACAGCAGAATTATGACTGTAGAAACTAGAAAGATGATCTAAGTATAAATATTATATAAATCAATTGGTTTACCTTAAATTTTGACAGAAATAGACTGCTTTACAGCACATTTGGACATTTAAAAGAGGCAGAAGGTTGGTTTACAGTGTCACTAAGACAGAAGATGTTGGTATACCATAGGTTTTTTTTAAGGAAACACTGTCTAGTTTGTTGGGTATGCCAAGGCATCAATGATAGTTGGAAACATGGGATAATTTGCATAATGGGCAAAGCCTGTTATGAATAAATTATCCCACATTTCCAACTGTCATTGATGTGCCTGACATACCCACCAGACTAGACAGTGATTCCTTATAAATACATGTAAATGTGAAATAAAAATTGTAAATAAAGATTTTAAAAATGTTCTCTAATAGATTTAAATTACAAAAGGCCTCCCATGTCAATTTCAATAGTCCCCGCCCACTGACATCAGACAAAGACAGATGCACAAGATCTACATGCATATTAGGGCCTCCTTAGCTCCTGACCTTTTGCTTTGTGAAATTTACATTCCGGTTGAATTATCAAGAAATCAACAAACAGAGGAAACAAGTACATGTAGAAGTGGAAATATTATGTGATAACCTACCTGTCCACCTCATCACAGGAATCCAGGTTCCAGACTCTGACAGTACAATCATGACTGGCTGATATAATGGCAGGGCCATCCGGATACACACACAATACAGAAATAGCCCTGGTGTGCCCCACAAACACCATCTTTAGGTACCACTCATTGTCCCACACTTTGACTGTATATAATAAAGGTGAATGAAATTAAGGGTTCAAAGTTCAAAGACACATATCATAATGTTTTGACCATGGTAATAAGAAGTTTCAGAAATTTAAGTCCCATCTTAATTTTGTTTGAATGAAATTGGGAGCTTAATTACTTTTAGTGTACATATTACATTTTAGCTAGATTATGGAGAAAATAATAGTAGGCTGGAATATAATGCAAGAATGGCACATGCATTGTTTGAATATTATTACATAAAATTAAAATTATATAATTTAGTTTGATGTTAAGGTGTCACTACTTACTGGATCCATCTTTAGCTCCAGTGATTAAATACTTCAGTGGATTAAAAAATGTCATCCCTGTTATCATTCGCTCATGGAGATCTTTTTTCATCGTGAGTTGATTTCCCGCAAATACATTGTAAACCTGAATAATAAAATTTTTAATTTGATTTAAAACATATTTTTTCTGAAATGTAGACACTACTATTTTTTGGGCTAAATGTTTCATTTGCATTTTGTCTACAAGTCAGTTAGGTATACAAAAAGAGTATTAATAGTGAAATTGCCTAATCTAGATATTGTGTATTCCAAAATCTTGAATAATAAGATAAATTAAACTTTCAAGTCCCTTTTACACCCATTCTCAATATAAGGGCACAAATGCCTCTCTGATTTTTAAACCAGAAGTCTCTGTCGAGACTGTAGCTCTACTGGTTTATACTTAAAACAAAGGAAGAGAAAAGTAGCAGTTGTGACTTGAGACTTCAAAACAGCAATCAATAGAAACCTGATCCTTGCCACCCATCAAAATAAAAACAGTTGCACAGAATTATGTATCTTAGTGTAGTCTACTTGTGTGCCAAGTTATATTGAAATCGGACCAAAACTGTAGGAGAAGTAGCATTTTGAAAGAATTTCACAGAAATTTCTATTTTTAGTAACCATGGCAACACCGTTCATCAAAAACCAATGCACAGAATTATGTATCTTAGTGTAGTCTACTTGTTTGCCAAGTTATATTGAAATCGGACCAAAACTGTAGGAGGAGTAGCATTGTGAAAGAAATTCATAGAAATTTCTATTTTTAGTAACCATGGCAACACCGTTCATCAAAATCAAAAACTGATGCACTGGATTATGTATCATAGTGTAGTCTACTTGTGTGCCAAGATATACTGAAATCAGAACAAAACTGTTGGAGGAGTAGCATTTTGAAAGAATTTCACAGAAATTTCTATTTTTAGTAACCATGGCAACACCGTTCATCGCAATCAAAAACCGATGCACAGAATTATGTATCTTAGTGTAGTCTACTTGTCAGCCAAGTTATACTGAAATCAGACCAAAACTGTAGGAGGAGTAGCACTTTCAAAGAATTTCACAGAAATTTCTATTTTTAGTAACCATGGCAACACCGTTCATCGAAATCAAAAACCGATGCACAGAATTATGTATCTTAGTGTAGTCTACTTGTCAGCTAAGTTATATTGAAATTGGACCAAAACTGTAGGAGTAGTAGCATTTTGAAAGAAATTCACAGAAATTTCTATTTTTAGTAACCATGGCAACACCGTTCATCGAAATCAAAAACCGATGCACAGAATTATGTATCTTAGTGTAGTCTACTTGTCAGCTAAGTTATATTGAAATTGGACCAAAACTGTAGGAGAAGTAGCATTTTGAAAGAAATTCACAGAAATTTCTATTTTTAGTAACCATGGCAACACCGTTCATCGAAATCAAAAACCGATGCACAGAATTATGTATCTTAGTGTAGTCTACTTGTGTGCCAAGTTATATTGAAATCGGACCAAAACTGTAGGAGGAGTAGCATTTTGAAAAATTGTTTACAGACAGACAGACAGACGGACAGACAGACGGACGGACGACGGACGCATTACTATCGCATAAGCTCTTCTGGTCTCTGACCAGTAGAGCTAAAAAATGAAGTTTAAGATAACAATTTTTCTATCAATTACCTTTGAAAGAAAGTATCTTAAGATTTTGTTACAAGTTTTCTTTTCATCAAATTTTAATACATGGACGTTGAAGTAGGGGATGATTTTATTCAGAAATGTAGCTGGAAATGTACGTTACTCTTTCTGCAATATGTCCAAAAAGGTCGACAGAAAAAAACGTAATCATTAAAATCACAATTGGAATATCTCATCTTAACACCAAAACATCCTACCAACTCTGTCAGCAATATATTCTCTCGGCATACGAACGTGCGTTTGATTTTTCCTTTCAAAAAACAAAGGTTACTTTTTGATCCAGATGTATAAAAACAATTTTATAAAATATATTTTAAATTCTTCTCTCTGTTTTGTTTAGAGGGATCAGTTTGGAATCTTGCCATTTTCTATAGATACTGGAACTTAACATGTACATGTAGTAAAATTCTATTTTGTAGTTACTGTCTTTTTTAACATATATCCATGTCGATTTAGAAAACTACATAAATATAACGTACATTTCATGATTTATTTCTGTTTGATAAAAAGCTTAAAATTCATCTGAAAAATTATCGTTTTGTTTCAGTTTATTCCAAAATAGATTCTCTATGTAATCACATAGTGTTATATGTCACAATGACCACTATATATAAAGACACGATTGCCCCAGAATATGAATAGGTAACGTACATTTCAAACTTGTAATAATATGTACCGGTAAGTAAATATTGGGGGAAAAAAGCAATTATCGACATAAAAATCATTACAATGAAGCGTTTAAACGCAGTAATATAAGAAATCATAATGTAACAAATGAGGTTATTTGTCATCAACTACATGAATGTCACGTCTCTTCGGTAACGTTCATTTCACATATTATTAGGGAGTCCCCTCCACCTCAGATCAACCATTCTTTTGTGCTGTTCCGCTGAAGTTAACCCCTTAACCTAATTACTTCTACCTGTGGGCAAGGGTACAGACAAAAACAAATAGGAGTAAGACATATTTCGCTATGATCCAAAAAACTCGTGTTTGGCCATTGAAACTTAACATAAATGATCAAAATCTATTCCGAATATATCCATCCACAGTCTTGTTAACAATTTCATTTAGTATGCTGCAACATCGTTTGTCTAAACATAAACATACATGCTTTTTAGCAGATCTGGAAAAATATAACCAAAATTAAATGCAATGATTCAAACAAAACTGATTATTGTGTGCCTTTCAGTATTTGAAATGTACGTGACCGTCTTGTGTTTTTGGTTTTTTTTACCAATTATATGCCTATGCATACCTTGTTTTAAATTATCAAAAACAATTAACTAAATGAATATTGACGAAAAGTCGCATATTAAAAGTAAACAAACTGCAAAAAGGTTGCCAAAGATGAATTTAAGACGCTTAGAAATAAATTTTCTAGCACGTGATAACAGTCTACCACATTTACGAGGATTGGGGGTGCATTTAGATGGCTTTATATGGTCAGTTGTCAAATGGATTGTAACGATAACTTTGTTTCGCTCGTGTAAACGCAATTCATTGACCAAATTTTTTTAAAAAAATGTCAGTTAGAAATACGCAAAATGTACGTTACCATACGTAACGTACATTTCAAATATAAAGATAAATTCTCTTCCACAAGCGTACGTTACACACGCAATATTTTGATAGTATTTGAACTTGCATATCATAAGAAATGCATCATACAGGTTTCGAATTCAGAAATATATATCAGGTATCAAAATTATACTACATATAAATGACCTTAATATCAATTTTTTCCACAGCAGAAACGTTTCTTTTCATTAATTTTGGGATTTAGACGACCTCCAACCTTTGAACTTTTCTTTGTGTACACATTCGAGTGTGTGAAAGTATGAGAATACATGAAAATTCGTGCGAGATTCACTTAATTCGAATTTCATGGTAACGTACTTTTAGTCACGTACATTTCGAATGACCATTTTTCATGTAAAAAATAATTTTTAATTGTGTTAACCAAAACGTCTTTGCCAGTTTACAGGGTGCATGGGGTTGCTTACTCAGAGTCGTCTCATATTTTCTACTTAATATATATTCTTCATGGAAGAATATAGTGTAACGTACATTTCTTTCTTATCTCTACGATTGAAAATGTTTTTCATTCCGTAAACATATTTATAAAAGTTGCTCAAATTGTTTAATTTCATGTTACATTATCTAAGTATGAGTAAATAATCCTTTGAAATTTCAAATTTAGCCCATCAATAAATAAAGGAGAAAAAAACTACCCGGTGTATGATCTTGGTGTTTGCTTGTAATGTGGTTGAAATAGAATTAAGCGACACGGACATTGCACAATAAAAATGATTTATTATCACAAAGAAAATGTAATTATTGTTATAAAAAGAAATATATATGATACAAGGGTTAACTTATTAGAAAATTTTTACTTGAGAATCAAAACTGCAAATTACACAGAGGGGATTCAGCACAATATTTGCCTCGGCGACAGTAACGTACATTTCAAATACGCTACTATATTTGAATTTGGAGCTCCTTAAATACCCTTTCAGATTGATAATTATATGAATTATTATTCATTGTTATATGACTATTTATAATGTTGATTTGAAAATTACATCAGTGGTATTTCTTCTAAATGAAAATGAGGTGACATTATTTGAGCCCTTATATTGAGAATGGGTGTTTAGTAATTTCAATTGTTTGGAATATTGTTTAATCCAGAATGTTATCTAATTCCTTTGGACCAGTGGTGGCCAAGTTTTACTGTATTTCTAACCAAATTTTTCTTTTAACCACTTTTACTTGACCACTTACCACAACATCTTTGCCATGAGACAGGTAACAGCGCTGCTGACGGCTGGCAGTTTCTTCCAAAACAAGATGAGAGAAAGCATTGTCGGCTGTGAATACTATTTTGTTCATCTTTCGAGGTATAAGATGTCTTGCACCATACCGGAAAGCCCAACACTACAGAAAAAAATGGTGAAATTATATGCCACAAGTGATAAAATTAAGACTGATCATGTTCTGACTAAATTTATAAAGATTTAGGTGCATATGACAAATTCAGATCATGAAAACATGAAAAGAAAGATAACTCTGGAAATTCTAATACATTAACAGGCACTTGGTATCACAAAGCACAGATACACAGTTCTTTGATTTTCAATCCCCAACACCAAAAGTACAGATGTTTTACATTAAATTCAATCTGCTAGCAAGCTGGACTGTAAACAGGAAGAACCTAAACAACATTTCCTTACAGAAGACTTTAAATGACAGCTTTTAAAATGTTTTATACTAACCACAAAATACCCTGGTCCAAATGTTACAAATTCCATTGTGTTGTGGTTATACTTGGCTAAATTTATTTTGCATGGATTTCTTGCTTGAGAGATGATTTCAAAGTCTTTATTCATCAGCTTGAAAGTAAACAAAAAAAAATTGAATAAATTGAAATACTGGTAGATGATTTTTCTTAGCTACAGCTATATTATGAAGTCAACTATTTCAAAAAGTCTAGAATCAATTCAAGAATAAATTAAAATACCGGTAGATGCTTTTTCTTAGCTACAGCTATATTATGAAGTCAACTATTTCAAAAAGTCTAGAATCAATACAAGAATTTCAAAAACCTAAACAAACACAGTAGAGAATATCAATCACCATGCATAAACATCTTTTTTTAAGCAGAAAGGTATGCGTTTAGGACAAACATTGAATTTATAAAAATAAAATCAATTCATATGAGGAAAATATTAACTATAATGCTCTTACGAAAAGTTCATCATCTCCTTTGGTGAATCCTACAAACTGGTCAGAGTGGGAACAATATATGATTGTGTCCATTGTTTCTTCTGGAATGTACGTAGCCTTTTTGCGGCCATCCTCCAAAAAAATGGTTACATTCCCTCCATCTGTGGTCAGGTATTCCTAAAAAATATGATAAAATTCTGTACAAAAACTCTTCAAAAACTCCATACATAGATTCTATTGTAGAGAATGTTTTACCAAGCCACAAATATTGAATTAACTTTAAATCAAACACTAAACACAAGACATGAAAATATACATAAGAGAATGTTTCAGCTTACTTTTCTATCCTTCATAAAGGCTACTGATTTAATAGAGTGGTCATGGTTAAGTTTGCGCAGGTGGTGAATTCCATGAGACACATTTTTATTCTTCAAGTCAGACTCCTTTACGGCATCTATCGTCTTTCTGATGGACTTCCGTAGTATGTCCCAATGACCGAGGGCTTTCCTCTTCTCCTCAGATTTGCGGCTTTCAATGAGTATTGTCAATTGTTTACTGATAGGTTCCTCTTCCTCGGTGGGATCACTCAAAAGACGACTGATCTCCATTTCTTCCTAGTTTATACTACCTACAAATTCAGTGCTTAATTAGATGCATTGGGTTTTTTTCTCTTCCCAAGGGAAGCAAATCAAGCTTTGCTGTAGTTCAAAGGAGCACAGTTTCATTGATATTTCTTAATTGAAAATGTGCCATTTTTGCATTTTATACTGTTACTGTGTCATAATATAATAATTTAATTTTGTTTGTATTCTAGTCTCTCATTGGTTGATTTCCAAAACGGAACGCAAATTATTTCTTAATAACCTGGTTTGGTATGGAGACACACCCCCTTGACAACCATTTGAATCATCTGTATCCATGCAAACCCCTCATTTCCAGTCCTTGGGATTTATGGAAAATCCCAGATTTAATAAATTTACCTTTAACGTCAAACAGTAGCTCGATCTTACCTCATGTAAACAAACATCATGGCTGCTAGATCTGTGTATCAGTTATTACCTCCCCTTGTTAACCATCACTTTCATTACTAAGGATGTATTATTGAGTGCATGGCAAATTTGAACTCATAAAAAGCAGCATAATTTTACACCCACAGTTGTTTAATTATTTTAAAATTAAATTATAAGGAATGACTCTAATTCTTGGCCAAATTAGTCGAGTATAACCTGGTTTGGGTCATTTTACGCTTTTTTATAATCCACTTCGCAGATTATAAAGTGTAAACTGGCCCAAACCAGGTTATATCGAATATTTGGCCAAGAATTAGAGTCATTCCTTAAATAAGCAACCAATATTACACCTTTTTTTAAATCTAAGAATGGCTCAATCTTGAAGAGTATATTAATCAATCTGGTACAATCAGTGCATTTAACTTAAAATTGTAACTTGAATTACATATATAATTTTATTCAGCTACCCAATGTTGCTTTATTTAGCATCTTTCAGGTTTGAAATGAAAACAATCCATGAAGAAATAACTTATTTTCATGATGAGTCTCTTTTGATGCATTAGCAATTTAAATTCTAAAAGTTATTTATGATCAAACAGTTAATTCTTGACAGAAATAACACAGAAGACCAATTCTCAGGTTAACTTAGCATGATATAATTGATAGGCAATATAAATTCAGCATCTGAGCTAGCTGCAGATCTGTAGCTCTCCGAAAAAAATTATTGATAGACCGGAGAGCTACAGAGCCACCCATTGAAAAAAACTGTATATTTATTGCGCACAAAAAAATGCGCTCGGTTCTCGATTTATTTCTCCATACTTCTTAAACTGTCATCTCAATATATTACTAACCGTGTGTTCCTAACATATTCTTTGACTCTTTCCACAAGAAAACATTCCTCATAATTGTTGTTAATAGTCCTCCTAACCCTGATATTGCAGTCATCGGACATTTCGCTTATTTATACTGCCATTTTGGTTTCAAAGATAATTCGGTCCAATATGCTTCGTTCAGATGTCAACTACGAGAGAACTTGATAGAGAGAGTAATTTTTTGAAATCTTCCATTTTTTGCAATTGAGGTAAGAATTTGGAAATATTAATCGAGAACCAAGCTCACTTTTTTAAGCGCAATAAATATACAGTTTTTTCAATGGGTGGCACTGTAGCTCTCCGGTCTATCAATAATATTTTTCGGAGAGCTACAGATCTGCAGCTATATCTGAGCTCAATGACCTTTCATGATTGTTTGTTTGATAGTCTGTCAGTTCATTTTTTGACCAAATAAGTAAATCTCCAGATAGATTTGTCTGACTGAACAATTTTCTTTTCATATCATAACTGAATACTGTGAATAAGAAAAAAAACACAATAGAATTTACCAACACAGGAATACATGCTATCCAAACTTGCAGTGTTTTGGTATAAATTAAAGGCAAAGTTGAGAAAACTTGAATTCAATTATGCAAATATAGTATATCAAATAACTATAAGCATAATTATGTGAATAAACTAGACCTGTGATCATTATTGATCATGTTGATTATACCCCCGATATAATAAAACCTGTTAAATTATCACACAAAAGCATGATTTGTTCTCTATGAAATAATCAATAATGAGGTGTTTAAGAAAAATATAGGTACCTTGGAGCTATCTTTTTAAAAACATAAGAATAAACTGTTTTTCTAATCCGCGGAAAATATCGTTACTTCCGCCATATTGTTGATAGTCACCATGGAGTGCAGAATTCGCGGGAATTACGCAATTAAGTTGTACGTACAATCAGTCGAACTAAACCCAATGTCTTCAAAATACAAATTATACTTTTACGATTAATTTGGTTATCTTATTGTCTTCCTCGTTTAATATAAGAATCTTTTTTTACGATTTTTTTATTTGGCGAATGACTCATGAAGACTTGAACATAGGGGAAAATATCGAAGTGTAGACTGCAGGGCTTGCCTGTCTGATCCTCGATATGCAGACGTTTCGTACGAATGAGACAGGAACTGCCAGTGAGTTTAATCGTCGTGTACCCTAAATTCGTCCCACTCTCTACATTCGGTACCCATACATTCACGTGTCTGAGAGAGGAACGAACGACAACTCTGCATAGGCGATTGAATTCGTCCGTACCCTAAAATCGTCCCCAAACTTCTCGAGACCAGCACGTTTCGTATTGTGAATCGATGACGTCATTTTTAATTGTTATGAGTAGTAAACACAATGATGCAACTGTTTCAGCAATTATTTTTTTTAGAATTTCAGGCCAACCAGAGAAAAATTTTTTTTACTCGCCTGAAAAAGTTGACAAGCAAAAAAAAACTATACTATGGTAAAAAGTGTGTGTGTGGGGGGGGGGGGGGGCAACCATCCTTTCAATGGACATTTACTATAGTAAAGGTAGTGTTGGGGAAAAAGATGGGCAATGGGTGGCACATAGCATGTCATGGATTTTAATTATTTTTTGCATAAAGCCAGTGTTTACACATGACAACATCCAAAAAAAAAAAAATTGTGCTCCTCTAGTCATATTTTTGGTATATGCTTAATTTTAACTGCAAAAAGGTCAACATGAGGGTAAAAAAATTACTACGTTTTTATTTTGTTTTATATGTCTCAGATCTCAATAGCTGGATGAGAGAGAGAAAAAAAAAGAATATTATTTATAGCATAGACTCTTATCTTTTATTTAAATGAATAAGACTCCAATTTATATTTCTTTAGAAAAATTATACGGTCCAAATTTGAGTTGAGCAAGAAAGTTCTTGAATTCAGTATCCAATTATCATTACGTTATAAAACCCAATACATTACAAGGAAAGAATTTTTTTCTTATGTTACTATGAATACAAAGTACAAACTTTTGAGTTACTTAATAAAATCAGTGGGAACCTATGGAATGCCATATACGACAGCCAAAAAACTGCCAACTGCTGACTGTTAAATTTTTACTGCCAACTGCCACACATATTTGAATGAATTTTAAATTTCTATTGATATTTATATGAATTTTCACAAAAAAAATTTAAAAGTTGTATGAAGAATTAAAAAAAAAAAACGGTACGGATCCAGGACATTTTTTCCAGAGAGGGGTCACCCTGGTTTTTTAAAATTGAATTGAATAAAATGACCAATATGTTTTATCTTATGTAATATTCAATATATGCGGTTGATAAAGCACATTGTTTATTTTTTTTTAATTTGTTTTCCTATTTGAAATAGGTAATAAAATGACTATTTTCTGCTTTTAATCTTTAAAATAAATTTTTACTTAGAAAGCCCCCCCCCTTCCCATAAACAACAAAACCTTTGAAGAGAGAATAATAATAAAAAAAAGATTTGTCGTTTTGCAGATAAAGATGTTTTGAAAATAAATTTCCGTTTTCCATTATATTCTATAGTTAAAAAATTCCTCAAATTAAAGATGTATATCTCTGTGTGTTATAAACATAATGTTTCACATGCATAGATCGGGGGGGGGGGCATTTAAATTTTGTACAGTCATACGTTAAATAAACTAAACGAACTACCAGTATAACCGACCTTGGACCCTCCACTTCGTAAACGCCGATCAAACATTTATATCTCTTTGTTTGTACAAATAAAATATGTTTTACATGCATAAATCTAGAGAGAGGGGTCCGGAACACCCCTCTGAAATTTGTAATATTATTTAATGCACAAACTAAACCAACTAAAAGTTATTTAAGTTGGAAAATAAATCAACTAAAAGGGACCTTTTACACATGACCCCCACCCCCACCCAAAAAAAATGTGCTCCTCTAGATTCGTGTTAAGTTTGTTATGAAAAATGTCATACACATGAAGGTATGACGCATATTTTGTTTTAATGCCCCTCTCCCCGGCCGAAATAAATTTTCACATTTAGGAAAGGACTTGATGTATTTTTTTCTTGTCAAGAAATTTCTGGGTTGGTTTTTTTTTTACCAGAGTGACCCTCTTGGAAAAAATGTCCTACAGATCCGCGCCTTTTTTTTTTAATTTACATAAATATCAATATAAAAATAAAATTCATTCAAATATGTGTGGCAGTTGGCAGTAAGCAGTCAGCAGTTGGCAGTAAGCAGTTGGCTGTCGTATATGGCATTCCATAGGAACCGGTATATTGAAAGAAATAAAAGGAGTCAAATTTACCTTTCTTTTATAATTTTCCCAAATGAAACGATCCCGACCGGAATTATATAAAGAAGAAAATACTATAATTGTAATGTTAAATTTGGCTCTTTTGTAGTAATATGATTAAAAAAATACTACTTGATTTATATTTTTTACGTTATACATGTGGCAGGTGCCTTTAGTTTGAATTTTTTTTAAATTTTGCATTATTTTCGATCGGGATCGGTTTTATTTCAATCGGGATTGGTTTTTACCTACAAATTTTGCCCTGTGATTTTCTAAACCAGAAGTCTCTGTCGAGCCTGAAGCTCTACTGGTTTGTACTTATAGCAAAGGAAGAGAAAAGTTCTTAAGCAGTTGGGAATTGAAACTTTACCACAGCAATAAAAAGAATAATGATCCTTGATTAAGTCTCTTTATGTTCATAGTATAGTCTATTTGCATGCCACATTATATTATAATCAGACTTAATCTGCAGGAGGAGTAGCATTTTGAGAGTTTTTGAGAGAAATTTCTATTTTTAGTTACCATGGCAACACCGTTCATCGAAATCAAAAACCGATATACAGAATTATGTATCTTAGTGAAGTCTACTTGTGTGCCAAGTTATATTGAAATCAGACCAAAACTGTAGGAGGAATAGCATTTTGAAAGAATTTCACAGAAATTTCTATTTTAGTAACAACGGCACGGCAACACCGTTCATCGAAATCAAAAACCGATAAACAGAATTATGTATCTTAGTGTAGTCTACTTGTGTGCCAAGTTATATTGAAATCAGACCAAAACTGTACGAGGAGTAGCATTTTGAAAGAATTTCACAGAAATTTCTATTTTAGCAACAACGGCAACACCGTTAATCGAAATCAAAAACCGATACACAGAATTATGTATCTTAGTGTAGTCTACTTGTGTGCCAAGTTATATTGAAATCAGACCAAAACTGTAGGAAGAGTAGCATTTTGAAAGATTTTTTACAGACAGACAGACAGACGGACAGACAGACAGACAGACGGACAGACAGACGGACGGACGACGGACGCATTACTATCGCATAAGCTCTTCTGGTCTCTGACCAGTAGAGCTAAAACTGAAACTGGTGTAAAAGTTGAAAACTCATGCTTTTTAAATAATTAAAATTAAATGCAGAAAAATCATACAAGTCATTTTTCTCACATGTGTTTTTAAATGCTAATTATGACGTCATAAACATGTGCATTTTCCCGTATTTTCTTTAAAAGTTGCAGAAGACACCAATTTTCAATGAAATTTTCTTTCAGATAATATTGTCCACAGGCATCGCCCACAAAGATCTTGAGATATGTGATTTGTTATTGAATTTTGCACAAAATATCAAAAAATTAACGTGGGCGACGGCTGTGGACACTGTTTTCTAAAGGAAAATCACCCTTGAAATGTGCCATTTTGAGGCTTTTTCTCTTGAAAATAGAGAAATGCTTCACATTAATGACGTCATATTTGCAGAATGGTAAACCTTCATGCCATATTCTTTCCTGATTTATCAGAGTCAATTATTTAACTAATATATAAGCCAGTTTCAAAACTTTTTGATGTCATTACATTTTTAGGGCGCAATAAAGCTAAAACCATACCTTCTTATATTTCCTAAATATTTCCTAAATTTGGCTCTTCATTTTAATTCATCAGAAAAATATGCTTGTCTTCGATTTCTTTTCAGTCGGTGTACTGTTTTTAAATGGGTGTAACCATAGATTTTAATGTATAAGATTACATGTAAAACATCTGTTTGATTTCTTGATATACTCGGTATTTAAAAAAAAGTATTTATTTGTACATACATGCATTATGCAACAGCTGAGAGCAGACAGCGTTCTAGCTTAAATTCTATCAGTGGCGAAATTAAACTTTCCTAAATACAGAAAATATTTTTCTTGCAGATGTACGGCTTCGACTTGATCGAATTTTTGTTTACCTGTCATCTGTAAAGCCTTTCCCCTATATTTTCCTCTTTTACAAAATTTAATTATATTTAAATAAGAAAATAAGTTCTTTCAAATATAGTATCATTATTTAAGAGCCGATAAATCGCAAGCAAAAAGCAGGGGGAGGGGGATAGATCATGACATCGTTATTTTTAAAAATTGGTTTCATGAACGTGAAAACATTTTAGAATTGGCCAACATAGTCAAATGTTTAAACTCCATATTAAATGTGAGTGTTAGTTGCAGACCTGTAACTCTCTGCTTGAGAAAATTCGGACAGATAAAGCAGAGAGCTACAGATCCAAACTTTGTAAAAATCTTCGATTTACGCCGACGGTTTTTTGTCGCTCACTACGGGTATTTTTTCTTGTATTTTATATCATCCCAGCTTTGAAATTAATTTTAAATGGTATTTAATAATTAATCATACATTAAACTTCAATTCCTGATAATTTACATTTAAAATTTGTACAGTCATGGGTTAATGTATAAACTAAACGAACTGAAACTGATCTTGGACCCTCCACGTAGAAAACGCCGATCAAACATTTATATCTCTTTGTTTTTACAAATAAGAAATGTTTTACATGCATATATCTAGAGGGAGAGGTCAGAACCACCCCTCTGAAATTTGTAAAGTTATTTAATGCACAAGCTAAACCAACTAAAAGTTATTCAATGTATAAAATAAATCAACTAAAAGGGACCTTAGAACCCCCCCCCCCCCCCACCCCCCGAAAACGCAGTTTCGTGTTAAGTTGGTATAAAAAATGTCATAGACATGAAGGTATGACGCATGAGAACCGCCTCTCCCCGGCCGAAATAAATTTTCACATTAAGGAAAGGAATTTTTTTTTCTTGTCAAGAAATTTCTGAATTGGATTTTTTTAACATGAGTGACCCTCTTGGAAAAAATGTTCTAGATCCGGCCTTTTTTTTTAATTCACATAAATATCAATATAAAAATAAAATTTATTCAAAATGTAAACAAACAGGCCAGTCTGGTTCCCTCTCCTGCCTTAACTCGTATGTGTAGAGAACTACGAGAACACTAAAAATCCTTACGCTAATGAACCATGTTCTTTGACTTAGGACTGAAGTTTTCAAAGTCATTATTACTAATATTTATAAAGATAAAACTTCGTTTTATTTTTGTTGCTTTATTTAGCGTTTGTATTATCTCAAAAGCGGTTGAGAGTAAGAACTATATTTTTGCATGTAACTTTAAAATGTCGACTATGGGGTTGACTTCCTGCCTTGAACAGGATGACATAAGCCGGCAATTGCTCTTTAAGCAATAAGCCCGGCTAAAAATTAGTTTTCAGACATGTATAAAATTACTTATCAAAACGGACATGTTTTAAAACATCTAGCTGAGACGCCGCCCGTGTATAAAATACATTTTGATATTAAAATATTATTTAACATAGACTACTGCACTCTGAAGAGTAATTAGCCCTCTGGCTGCGACCACAGGGGCCTGTAACATACTGTATTTGATTTTACGTAATCACTTTATGTATACAAAAAGAGAAAGGGAAACAACGTCAGCTCGAATTTATAACCCGAGCTTTAATTTATTGTATTATATGTTCGTATTTATGAGCAACATGTTGACCAATATCCAGGTAAAATGAACAATTATAATTATTACATCATTATGCTTCTTTTAAAAAGGGGACTTATATTAACCTTCAAGACATTCAATAAAATGTCTCTCCGTTAGCCTAGCTGGCTGTATATGTACTACCCCTGATCTGTGCACGCCTTGGCTGGCGGAAATCGCCAATTAAACCTGAACAAATGCTCATATGGAACTCGATCCTACTCATTTTTGCACGCAGTCCCCGGTTTTATCGGTAGATAATGTAGGCATTTGCTGGGAGGGGGGGGGGGGGAACAATTCACGTTTTGCCGCTAAATAAGACTGGTACAATTTAGAACAAAACTGCGCTTTAAACAGTACGGACAATGTTGCTGATGTACATATGACATCAGATTGGTTTATGACATTTTAAAAATGTGCTTTAATATTAAATAATTTAATGTTAGTTGTAACAAGTCATTTGATTGGTTAATCGGATTTATCCATTTTGTATAACATAACTTGCCTACGTCACAATGAGTTACGTCAAAAAACGTATTACTCCGCTTGACGTTACTTTTAAAATTTAATCAATTTGAAGCCTTATTCTGGGGGGAAAATTATCTCAGTGTCTACACTGAAATTAAATTATAAGGAATGAAGTTAATTCAACTTATATTATACGATATAACAAAACTTGGGGCAGTTTACGCTTTTTTATAAACCGCTTCGCGGTTTATAAAGCGTAAACTGCCCCATGTTATGTTATATCGTATAATATAAGTTGAAATAAGCTTAATTCCTTAACTAAATGATATTCTATTCTGAATACTGATATATTAAATTAAACTAAGTTATAACTTTATTGCTCTGCGCAGATCTTTGCTAAAAAGTGCTGGTATATAACAATTTTGTTGAGTGCATGGAATAGAACGATCGTCCATGCTAATCATATTTTCTTAAAACCGGTTAACTTTAAATATACACCACAGGGAACCAATGTAAATATACCTTCACATAATTCTAAGCAGAATATTGATGAGTATTTTCTTCCACATCTTTTTTGATCTAATGCATGGGTCATACAGCTCTAGAGATTGTCTGAAAGGTCGACTCCGCCCATTTTCTTGTTATATACAAGATTAACATGGGTACTTCAACATTTAAACCTCGTGCATTTTCAGTGGTCACAATACTGTAAGTACATTAAACTATGTGATTTATGGTATAAATAATTTTAAAATAGAATAACGATGCAAAATCAATTTTTCATACCATTTAATATTTTTTTATCGCTCACTGTGTATCTTGAAAAATTTACTTTGAATTTCAAGATCTTGTTTTTTTTTTATTATTTCATTTTTTTTTTTAGAAAAAAAGCTGGTTGTAGTAATGGCGAAACAAATTTAAAAATTATAAATACTCAATATGAAGTTAAGAAAAAATGAATTACTTCGGCTTAGAAAGCGTAGATAACAAGTATATACTGACAAAACGTCAGAAATACTCAAGCTGTAGAAAGTCAATTAGTAAAATGTTATAATATGAGGGCTATTGAGTTCAATCTTCTGATGAATAAACTATATATATGTACATGAAAGAGAATTCATATATTGAATTTAATTAGATGACAAATAATTAATCGTACTACTTTTTAAGATGAATTTACGTGATACACTTTCAGGAATATTTTATAGAGCATAGTAACGTTGTCGTTTCTTGACGTAATGAAATATTCTTTTTTTTATGTAGACATTTAGTATACTATATACGTTTTTTGTATTTTTTGCTTAATGACATACATCACATTCAATATAATTATACATCAATCTAAATTGCTTGCTACAAGCCTGTAGAAAAGTTTTTCAAAGTGGAAGGGGGGCTACAAAAAGTCCACGTGACTACGGGTTCATTCATCGTTGCAAACCACGGCCAAAATGTACGATCCTCTCCTACTCCGGACTGTGGCTTGAGACGATGGGGTTCATCAGGATCTAGCTGAGCGCCATGTCCAAAACATTTTCAGTACGAATCCAAAAGAAGTTATTATAATATAGGTTTCATTAGCTTAAGATAGGAGAATTTAACATTGATTTTGTGCTATTATTTTACTGTCACTCAAAGTACACATCATTTGCAGGCCCGTGAATAGCAAATTCAGTTGGGGGTACAGCCATACATTTTCTGGCCATGCACTGTAGAATTTGTTAAAGGCCGGTATACACTGTAAGATTTGTATTATAAGATTTGTATTATAATACAAAATCTTACTTAGCTGCAATAATGTAGCCCTCTCCGAATTTTTTTATCTGATATTTTCTGGAGAGGGCTACAATTCCATCGCATCTCCGTAATGGTGCGAATGTATTTTTTTGATACGGGTGATTGGAGGCAAAATAAATTATTTTTACATTAAACTTACTTCTTATAAGACGGAATTTTTATTCACTGTCAACAACATAGCCTGTTAAACTCGAAAACCATGTAAAATAAATCTGTGTCTTTCCCAAATGCAATATTAAGCAGCCATGACAGTTCACGCGTGACGTAGTGAGACTTTCGCTTGAAATTTGGAACATCCAAATAAAGCAAATGTCGTTGTTTATAACGATTGTGCTATAATTTATTACAAAAACATCGATAAATAAAACCATTTCAAGTGTTATTTTTGCGCAAACAGCAATACGTATGCTTAAAATAAGGGAAATCCTAGTAGATCCGCTCCTATAGAACCTAAATTCTCATTGGCTGTCCCGAAATACAATCCATCAAGGTCAGTAAACATGGCGGATAAATTCAAGTTATTGAAGATGTTGACACACACAAAAAATAACTGATATATGGATCGTTGTGAATATTTTTGGATCGATTTATGTTTTGCATAATTACATATTTGGATTCCAGGTAAGAGATGATAATAAAATAGCCGTTTACTGATAATTTGAGCCGAAATCCGTGCGGGAGTGATCCACTGCCGCATCTGCGCCATTATAGAGATCCCAAGGAGTTGTAGCCCTCTCCCCCCCCCCCCCCAAAAAAAAAATCGGAGAGGGCTACATTATTGCAGCTAAATCTTACTGTGTATACACTCATAATACAGTGTTTCATAAGATTTTTCGAATACAAGTCTTAGCTTACCTATCACTTTCAACCAATGAAATGTAATGACACTAGGGCTGTAGGGGTCATCCTATTTTTATCATTACTAAAAAAAAAGCACATGGTAAATAATAATGATAGACTTAACAAGTAAAGACATCGAAAAATTCGTGGATTGTTGGGAGGGGGAAAAGGACTTGTGGAATATATCAAGCAGTGCATAGTACATCTTCGCTAGCCAAGGGTGACGATCCGCTCCTCTCCTGCATTCATAAGTCAGAGATTTTCCACTTCCTGTTTTGGTACCGACAAAAACATCTTTTCTGTCCATTACACCCTTCACAGCCTTCTTTTGATTCGGTCGGAGCAAGGGAATATTAAATCTCTTGCAAATATCATCTTCGATGTTATTTTCCATGGGCGCAGCCATGTTTGATGAAAATTGCTCTGTTACGCAAACTCGGATTGGCTGAAGTTGACAACTTCCAATAGGGGGCGCTCATCTGGGTTTACAAAGTCTTACTCAATCTGCCAAGGAAAGAGGAGAGGAGCGGATCGTCACCCTTGGCTAGCGAAGATGTGCATAGTGCAATGATAGACACTGCTATCAGAGCCTCATCCTCCATTTTTTATAACTTTGACAGAGAGAGAAATATGGCGGGGAAAACACGTTGGAATACGTAGTTTAAGATATGTATTAGCGTGAGTACAGGAAAGTATTATAATACAAAAGTATTATAATACTTGCATTATACTACAAATCTCATCGTGTATACCGGCCTTAACGATGGGGTAACCTTCGTCACCTTTCAGAGTCTGCAGTGAACTCGTCCAGCAGGCTTCTATGCTGGGTTTTTTAACAACACTCATCGAGAGAAACAATCCTAAATATGCAGACATTTCCTCAGCATCCGTTAAATACCATTCATGTGTTCTAGAGTTTGGTTTAGGATCATAAGATGGATCTGTTAAAAATAGTTCTGCATACAAATTCGTTTCATCTACGAGGATGTCGATAAGACCTTTTCGATCTGTCCTCTGGATTGGAAAGTTTTCTGAAATATTCTATTGGATGAGCCTCTATGTCCGGTGGGTCAACGGGACCCATATGCCGTGAGAACGGAAAGATATTGTGCAGATATTCAAAATTTTCCACATACCGTACGTTTGTCCACAGTCTATTGATTTCTGGAATATTTAAATCTGCATCACTTTCTGCGTCTGAATCTTCGGAAATGTAATCATAATCAGACTCATTGTCTGAAGCGGAATCCATACTGTCCAAATCATGCAAAATGACGTAAGAATGCCGATGACGTAATTTTGGACAATTTTTACGGTAACTTGTATGTCCCGAGTATCATTATATAAGTTATAATACTCTAGTATAAAAATTATTTGATGCAAAATTAGGGAATAACTATCTTCAAATTTGGTATTTGCGACCGTTAATGCTGATTTAACGGTCGCAAACTGAGTTTTATCGGCGACGCGTAAGCGGAGCCGGTAAAACGGATGTTTGCGACCGTTAAATCAGCATTAACGGTCGCAAATACCAAATTTGAAGAAGAGTTATTCCCATTCTAATGCAATCTATGCATACATGAAATACGTCACGGGGCATTGTGTTTTTGCGTCCCTCTATTATGACGTCACAATGTAAAGACGTAACGTCAGGAATTGCTACTGATAGGAAATAATATTTTCATCTTTTGCAGTACAGTCTTGATAATAAACATTTATTACACACTTAGTAATAAATACAGGTTTTTTGCATATGCGATATGGCTGATTAAACCACAAAAACAGTACTTGTGATCATACACAATTTTTGGTGGGTTCATATTCTCTTAATTTTAACTTTTTGAAAATAAGGTTAATCTTAATTTACAAATACTTGTAAATTATTTTCAAATTAGGATCAAGTGCATTGAAATAGAAGTAGAAACAAACCCAAATCGTTGAGACAATAGGCCTAGCTGCAATAATGTAGCCCTCTCCGAATTTTTTTATCTGATATTTTCTGGAGAGGGCTACAATTCCATCGCATCTCCGTAATCATGGTGCAAATATATTTTTTTGATACGGGTGATTGGAGGCAAAATAAATTATTTTTACATTAAACTTACTTCTTATAAGACGGAATTTTTATTCACTGTAGTGAGACTTTCGCTTGAAATTTGGAACATCCAAATAAAGCAAATGTCGATGTTTATAACGATTGTGCTATAATATATTACAAAAACATCGATAAATAAAACCATTTCAAGTGTTATTTTTGCGCAAACAGCGATACGTATGCTTAAAATAAGGGAAATCCTAGTAGAACCGCTCCTATAGAACCTAAATTCTCATTGGCTGTCCCGAAATACAATCCATCAAGGTCAGTACACACAAAAAATAACTGATAACATGGCGGATAAATTCAAGTTATTAAACGAAGATGTTGACACACACAAAAAATAACTGATATATGGATCGTTGTGAATATTTTTGGATCGATTTATGTTTTGCATAATTACATATTTGGATTCCAGGTAAGAGATGATAATAAAATAGCCGTTTACTGATAATTTGAGCCGAAATCCGTGCGGGAGTGATCCACTGCCGCATCTGCGCCATTATAGAGATCCCAAGGAGTTGTAGCCCTCTCCCAAAAAAAAAAAAAAAATCGGAGAGGGCTACATTATTGCAGCTACAATAGACCATGTACATGTATGTAAGAAGTCCATGCATGATTATTTACTTATTTTCTTCTCAACTTAATGTATGTTGTATTTTATTACTAAGTATGTAATAAATATAATAAAACATACCCTTTTCCACATCACACCCTGTATCAGCCCTCGACCAATATCAGCCCTCGGGCCTTCGGCCCTATGGCTGATATTGGTGTCTCGGGCTGATACAGGATGTGATATGGAAAAGGGTATGTATTATTCTCTATGTAGTGTTTTATATGAAAATAAAGGATTTTTTCTCGCCAATAATGTTGTAACAAAAGGAAGTATTATTACAAGGTTTGTACACATTGACAGACTACTATATTCCGGAATAACGTCAATTTTCGTCTTGTCCCGTTCTAACCACAGGCACCTGAAGTATGGATAATACCCCCCCCCTTTTTTAATGAAAAAAATGTAAGAGTGTACAATACCTCGAAAATATAAAATTTCCCCGTCAAACACATCTATATGTCGTTATATGCAAGCAGATTGTACTTTTTCTAATGTTTTAAGAATGGCCCTATTCGGTATAATAAAAATTTTTATTATACCGAATAGGGCCATTCTTAAAACGTGAGAAAAAAATACAATCTGCTTGCATATAACGACATATAGATGTGTTTGACGGGGAAATTTTATATTTTCGAGGTATTATACACTCTTACATATTTTTTTTCATTAAAAAAAAGGGGGGGGGTAATTATCCATACTTCAGGTGCCTGTGGTTGTAACAGGAAAATACCTTCAACAAAGTAGAAAAAAGTTGAAAAATCTTCTCGCATCTCTTTAATATCTTGCAGGATCGTTCTCTTACATCATATTTAGGCATAATATGTTTGTTGAAAACCTCCAATAAGAGAACAGATACCCACATCCTTTGAAATAAAAGTCCTTTAGGATTTCCCATTCAATGAAAAATTAGTATAACGCATTTTACATGGTGAAAAAAGAAAATTTTGACGGTAAAATTTACAAATTTGAATTGACATACAATGAGTACTTTTAAACAACAACTTGTTCCAAAAAGATAAAGAAAATTTTCAAGGCGCTAAGGTATTTAATCAAACATGATCCGTGTCTTGCAAATATGTCCCGCTGCGTAAATTACGCCATGTCAAATATATATTTGTTAATAGCTTATTGATTTATTCCGAATTCAAGAGGCAATATTTTTTAAAATTTATATCAGTGGAAAGTACTGAGAAATTACTTTTGATACATATAGATTTCATCAGATCTTACCGGTTAATTAGAAAATTACTAAAGAATCGAAATGTCTTGCAGAAATGTCCCCAGCTGCTTAAAATGACGTCTGACGTTCTAAGAATGCACGATTTGGGACATACGTCATTGTGCATTGTAGCAACCTCTAATGATAAAACGCTGCTTAATGATACAACTAGCATTAAGCGTTGCAATTGCAACGCTAAATGCCACAAATTATTGCATTAATAGCTGACATTCTACCGCCAATGCTAAATCGCCGCTTGATGATAGAATTATACCATTATAAGCGTCACAAATGCAAAGCAACATTGACGCATATGCCTAGGTCACATTTCCCGGCCGGCGGCCGTAGACCGGTGGTAATCCGTGGTGTTAACGATGCTCCAACATCGGTCCACATCGGCCAAGCAGTCCTTAAAGAATCAGTCACATTATCCAGCGATGGATAAACGATGGGCAACCAATGCATTTTATGATAAAAATGGCGTGGTTGCCGGCCGGACTTACAAAGGCCCAGCGAAGCATTGCTAATCATAAAAATATGTTCTAGGATAATCGGCCGATGTATATTACATCGCTGAATTCATTGGTGAACATTGTTAGAACATCGGTTGACTACGGGCCAATGTTTGGTCGAACATCGACCGGTGATCGGCCGTTATCTGTTGAACACCACTCAACCCCCCGATAACCTCAGATTCAACGGACAATTGACGATGCTCGGCCATACATCTGCCGATCCGTGTAAGATGTGTTAATGATGGGTTGCCGATGAGGAGTGATGTGAGGCATCGTTGGAGACATCGCTGAATTTTAACTACGAATTATTTCCTACCGATGACCCCACCGATTCGCAAAATCGCCTCAGTCACCGTCCGATCACTAGTGGTGCCCGGCCGGCAACCACGCCATTTTCATCGAAAAACGCATCGGTTTCTCATCGTATACCCCATCGCTGGATAATGTGACTGATACTTTAATGAAACAAGCAAATCTCGACATAGCCGACGACTAATGATACACACTAGTGTATCATTAAGCGTTGTAGCTGCAACCTTTAATGCTATACGATTCATAAATATCTTGCATAATCTAAGAGACACACACGTCCACATTTCCTATGCAAGGAAATATCATTTGCCAAATCATTTATATATGCCCTTGTGCTTCTTTTTCACCTCGAGCAATTAGTCTCGTATGATAAAAATAAAATACAAAACAGCAATTTATTCAATTATATCTTATACACTGTTGGGGAATTTTACAAAAAAGGGAAATATTGATGCGAAACGCTTGTAAATTGAGTTCATGAGGAAGTCGAGGTTTTTGCTTACAACAGTGTGAACTTTCAGGTCTTAGTTCGCATTAACCCCCCGTTCACACATTGACGCCGCTTCTACTACGATCAAAGCGTGGCCGAATGCATGGCCGATCGTTACAAATCGCAGGAGAAACGTCGTGAAGTCGTCATAAGCGTAGTATGATCGCAGTAGGGTCTTCATGGTTGGAGAGCTCTACGCTCTCACCACGCTTGTTTTGAACATGTTCAAAACAAGCGTAGCGGGATCGTGGCCAACAAGAATCGGGGTTATAAGCGTACAAGCAGCGCGGAAGCATCGTAGAGAGATCTTTGTGATCGTAGTAAAAGCGCCGTAAGAGCGTAGGTACTTATCAAGTACGCTCCTACAACGCTCCCTCTACGTTCGTACTACGTTCTCACTACGATCTCTCTACGTTCCTACGAAAACCTACAATGACCTTACGCCAATCATATCACGACCTATCAGACAGGAGTTTGTTCTTACAGTGCTGATATTTGACAAATCGTCATCTGTATACTACATGTAAAGGGTGACAATATATTTGATCATTTGAAATTGAGACTTTTCACATCTTGTTACAGTTACAATTGAAAATGCCCGTAAACCATGTGGTAAAGGCCGCAAAAAATGCGGTTGCAAGATATGTATCATCGCTAAAATCGTACTACAAAAATCTGCGGTTGCGAGATATATTTACACCATCGCCAAAATCGTACTAGAAGCGTAAAGCAATCGTAATATGATCGGCACCACCGTAGCGACATCGTGGTACAGTCATCCAGGTCTGTGTAGCGTCGTAATATGGTCTTCAATGTCGTAGTGGCAGCGTAGCGTAAACGCAGTAAACACGGTCGCTTGTCGGCAACGGTCTACTTAACATCGTGGTAGAAGCGTGTTAGCAGCGCGTATGATGAAGGGACATCGTAGTAAGGTCGTAACGAAGACCACAATTTACCAGATTGTTCTATTTAGACGCCGGCTGCGATCTGCCCCGATTAAAAAAAATTTCAGATCGTGGCTTGATCGGGATGATCGCCGTAGAGTCGCAGCTGTGTGTGAAGGGGGGGGGGGGGGGGTAAGGAACTCTCAAGTCTATGTCAACGAAGCCAATATTTCTATCAGTGTTACTGTTTTTGCCCTATTGTTTCTTACGAACTTCTTTCGAGTACTAGTTTTGAACCTCTTTTGATAGGAGTTCTTGCCATGTATTTTTAACTTGTGAAATCAAGGATACATAACAATAGTTTTACTACAGTACATTATAAAAGAACTGCTCAGATTTCAATTTTAAAAATAGGTAGACGAAAGCTAAAACGTAAAGTTAAAGTAAGGTCACCCCAATGCAATTTGAGTGTATTATTTTGATTTAAAAATGTTTGTGAACAGTAGGATTCTTAAAGTTTCCTTTCTCGGTCAGTAGTTACGAGGGTTGATCCAAAGGTAATGTCACAATTTTGATAAAATTGCTTTACATCGACGTAAAGCAACAAAATTATACATGATGGAAGCTTTACTTATTTTAAATCAGACCTGAAAAATTCAAAGGAATATGATGTATACTTTTCAAAATATCGGATTTCAAACAGTGCGAGTTTATGGTAGTCGCCGCACCTAAATATAACGTCATATGACGGATACACACTGTCATACTTTTAAGCGTTTCCCTTTCGTTTCATTAAAAATATTTTTGATTAGCAAACACTTTCACCAATTCCACTTTCTTTAAGAATTCTTGGTACCATTATACACTCACTCTTTTCATAATTTAGCCCTCTATCAAAATTTTTTGAACAGTAGCATGAGACAAACTTTACATGTCATTCTATACGTCTGTCTTTTTTGACAACATCAGACAGCATTGAACGTTTCCGTCCGATCTCCTATCTTTCGGTCTTTTTGTCCTCCGCTGATCATTCAGTGACCAATCAACAGCCCAAAATTGCTGAAACCATCTATTAATTAAGATGTCTCTTATTTACATTCTTTATTCTGTAAGTCTGATTGATTAACGAAAATGTCGCTAGTAATGATTTCCATATTTTGAAGCAAAAAAATGCATTACAACTCGTCGAGCCTTTTACCCCATTTCGACAAGCCCTTTGTTCAATTCAACAGAGTAAAACAACAATGTTTATGATCACAAATACTTCTTCTTTTCGTTCGCCTATTCACACTTGAATCCCAGTCTTCTCTACAAATCTGGTGGTCTTCTGTAGGGCTTCCACTGGTCCATAAAGCTTCTCTTGTAGCGTTGTTGGTGTTGGCCATGTGTTGTTTCTCAGTGCCTGGTGTATTCTGCAGTGTTGTAGGAGGTGTTCTGTATTCTGCTCAGCTTCTCCACATGGACACATCGGTGATGGTATGACTTTCATGACTCTATGCAGATGTTGGTTGAGTCTGTTGTGTCCTGTCCTAAGTCTGAAGATGGTCGTCTGCTCAGGTCTAGCCAGTTGGTGATAGCTGTCTTGTTGTTGTGGGGAACTGTGTAGTGATGTGATGGTTTTCATCTCTGAGAAGCTTACTTGGTTTTCATATTGCTGTTGTTTGGCTCCCTCCTTTGCTAGCAGATCAGCATTTTCGTTTCCCTTGATTCCGCAGTGAGATGGTATTCATTGTAATGCTGTTTGAAGGCTTTCGATGTTGTGTAGATCTTGTTCAAGTTCGGGGAGTTTACCGTTGTTAATGGCTTGCAATACAGATAGGGCATCTGTCAGGAATACTATACTTGTTGTTTTGTTGGCCTTGTCTCTGATGGAGCGTACTGCATGGGTGATGGCTTCTTCTTCGGCTTTGTAGTTTGGCTGATCCGTCTGTATAAACTCTAATCCAAGATGTTGAGGGATACTGTTCTTCTATCATACTGATTGTGAACGTTTTTTTGACCAAATCTGATTGTTCGTTTTTAGCAGTGATTTGTGGGACTGAGGTGTGTATGGTGACATTTCCAGTTTTCTCAGCACAGGGGCTAGCTGTAAATGTGATCTCTATTGGTTTAACTAGTTTTGGCAGAACCTCCTGATATTTTCGCTGTAGTGCATACTGAAAGGCAAAACTAGATCTTTTGAGTCTACCAGAGGATAGTTGTTTCATTCTCTGGCTCATTGGATGATTGTGGAAGGCATTGATACTTGGTGGCCTGTATCATAGCTTTACATTCTCTTCTCTTATATAATGGTGGTATGTTGGTAATTTCTTCCATGCTTGCATTTGGTGTTGATTTCATGCCTCCTGTGATGATACGTAATGCCTAGTTCTGGACTTTGTCTAGTGTCTGTAGGTGACTCTTGGATGCTGTTAACCATGCACTAGATCCGTACTCAAGATGTGGTCTTACGTTTCCTTGGTAGACAGTTTTCAATACTGTTTCATTTGCACCACAGCTTGTTCCTGCCAATTTTCTCATGATGTTAAGTTTTCTCCTAGCTTTAGCTTCTGCTGACATTATGTGCTGTTTCCATGTCTTCTTACATTCTCTTGCTTATTTAAAGGTGATCCTGTTCAAGGCAATTTCTTCATAGTCGCCATTTTAAAGTTGGTGCAAAAATATATTTCATGCCTCAACCGCTTTTGAGATAATACAAACGCTAAATAAAGCAACACAAATAAAACTAAGTTTTATATATATAAAATAAACATTAGTAGTAATGACTTTGAAAACTTCATAAGTCAAAGAACATAGTTCATTAGCGTAAGGATTTTTGATAATCAGTGTTACCGTAGTTCTCTACACATACGAGGTAAAGCAGGAGAGGGAACCAGACTGGCCTGTTTGCTTATATTCAGCTGCGGTACCAGATTAATTTTGATTCTGACAAAATCGGACCGTGGTATTAGGATTGATAAACTCACTGTCGGTGTCTTATCATCAATATTGATAGTTTTAAAATAATTTTTTTCATCAGAATATAAACGTGATTCATGTAAGAAATCCATTTTACTCTGTAAATGAGCCCGGCTCTCTGTACTTCTGAGTACTTTGATTTTATCAAAAGTTATCCCAAGGTATGTTTGCTGTTTTTCCATTTTAATTTGAGTATCGTCCATGGTAAGAGTGATGTTTTGAGTTTAAGGCGATAGTGAGAAGAGAGTTCCTGTTGTTTTTTCTCTGTTGATGGTAACACACCATTCTCTTGCCCATATCTCTACTTTGTCTAACGCTTTTTGTATTCTGTACTTTGCTGTGGTTGTGTATTCCTCAGAGCACCATAGTACCAGATCGTCCGCATATAGTGCTATGTTTACTCCGTTTGGCATTTCAGATACAATATCATTCATAAATAATATGAAGAGAGTAGGTGGCAGTACTCCTCCTTGGGGGATTCCTTGCTTAAGAAGAATTTTCTTTCCCAATTTTCCATCTACCATCACTCTGGCTTTTCTGTTCTTCAAATAGGAGTTGGTCCATTTGTACATCCTTCCGTTTACGCCGAATCTTTGGAGTTTTACAAGAAGGCCGTCTTTCCAGACTTGGTCAAACGCTCTTTGTAGATCTACGAAGACAGCTAATGTTACTTTCTTTGATTGGTACGAGTCTTCTATTACTTGTGAGAGATGTGTAGTTTGGTCCTCTGTGCTTTTGTATTGTCTGAAACCAGCTTGTTCATGCCCAAGGATGTTTTCTTATTCCAAATACATATGCATGCGCTTGTTAACTATGCGTTCCATGAGTTTGCAACAACTACTTGTGAGGATAATTGGACGGTAACTTGCGGCTTTTGACTTGTTTTTTCCTTTCTTCAGTATTGGCTTCATGATGGCTTCCCTCCAGCATTGTGGTACTTGGTCTAGACTCCAGCTAAGATTGAATATGTCCAACAATTTATTTAGAGCTGAGTTGCCTAGTTGTTGAAGCATCTCATTGGTGATGTTATCTGGACCTGGAGTCTTTCTCTTCTTTAAATTTCTGATAGATGTTATCATCTCATGCATTGTGATGTCTCTCTGCATGATGTCATGTGTTGTTCCTTTCTGTCTGTCCCGTATTTCTGATCTTACTTCTTTTCTTCTGTCATTTGGGATGCTAATGTTGCTTTCCGCCTCGTACCCTTTCGCAAATTCATTTGCCGCTGCTTTTCCAGTTCTTGTTTCGCCGTCACTTTCTATGGTGATCTTTTCCTCTTTACACCCTTCGTCATTTAAAGCTTTGTCAAGTTCCAAAGTTTTCGTGTATCTTTTTCCATATTTAGTGAGGCTGTTTTTTCTCTCCATCCTCTTCTTTGACATTCAAGTTTTGTTCTTGTGTGTTTGGCTTTGCTCTTTTGTAGTTTGATGTTATTTTCTTGGCTTGGATTTTGTTCAGCCTCCTCTCTTGCTTTGGTAAGGGCTTCATGTGTTGCCTGTATCTTATTGGGCCAATATGGTTTGTAGGCCTTTCTAACACCTCTTGGTATACTCTCTTTTGCTGCCTTTAATATCTTAGTGTTGAAATCCTTTACAACATTGTTAATATTCTTTCCCTCTATTTCAATATCCTTTGTTAGTTCATCTGTTCGTGCTTGAAACTTACTCCAATTTGCCTTCTTGTAATTCCATCTTGGTGGCATGGCGTGTTTTGGTGTTGTTGTTTCTGTGATGGAAAGTACTACTGGGCGATGGTCACTACCTCCGAGTTGGTCGCATACCTTTCTACTGATTTTCTGGTGAATATCGTCAGTACAAAAAGCTATGTCTGACGTGGTAGTTGTCTGCCATCGACGGGAGTAAAAAGTGGGAGTGTCAGCTGGGTTATTCACAAGTATAAGGTGGTGTTCATCTTGCCAATCTTCAATAGTTTCTCCTCTTTTATCTATGGTACGGTACCCCCAACTTTGCGACTGGCTGTTAAAATCGCCTACGACAAGGAAGTTACTGTCAGATAGGTGTATGGTGTCTAGGGATAATTTCTTATCATCTGGACAGTAGAAGTTGACAATGTCGTATGAGCTATCATTTATCTTGGCTTTGATCACTAGGTATTCCGCTTCTTCCATGAACCTTTTTGTCTCTATTGCATTTATGTTGTTCCTTACTAAAGTCAATACACCTCCCTTCGTTCTTTCTTTTCTATCACTTCTAAAGATTTGGTATCCTCTTATCTTAAATGGTTTGTCCTCTTTCAGGTGAGTTTCCTGTATACAGCATATGTTGATGTTGTTTTCGTGTAGGAAGTGATGTAGTTCTTCCTTCTTGTTAGATACACCCTCTGCGTTCCAGTGCATGACGTTGATTACTGGTTTCTCTTTTGGTTTTGAGTTGATGTTTCTGCGGTCAGTAGCTTTCCTTGTCCGTCCCCTGACTCCACAAGACGGGACTAAGGTACCTCCAGTAGCGTTCGAGGCATGGAGCCCGGCACTGTACCTGCCTGGTGGGTCCTCACAGGTCGAGCACCATATCGTTTGGTTTTTGGTTCAAGTGTCATAGTGGCTGTTTGTGCGTGATGATGTGGTCCGTTAGAGTGTGCCGTATAGCCCATCATCACCGACTTCAACACTCTAGGTTTCTGTCGGGGTTACCTCGCCCTTAGCTTCTGAACAAAAGTCCTGATCCTGGAAGCACAGGAAGGAAGTTTACAGATTCCTGGTTCTGGATTTTCCTCGAGGTTGTCTCCTGAAGCCTTTCCCTGTCGGGGAGGATATAGCCGCAAGGCAGCGGAGGTTTTGAATCAGAGTTTTCCTTCTCCTAGATGGACTACCTCCCTTGGTTGACGAGTTCCATCTACCCGAGGCTATCGGCTGGTTTTAAGGCGCCAGTTACTCGCCTTCGCCCCTTCTCCGTTTAGTTGAAACAGGTTTCACCATGTTTAGCAAGCTAAACAACGCGTGAAGGTAGGAGTTGGGCTTTGGTTGTCAGAGGCTGTTTGAGACGCACGCCCTAAGGAGCATTTAAATGGTATCAGGAGCCCGTTTCCCAATATCACCCCTTGGCTATGACAACCTTTGGAACCCATTAGACAGGCAGTTTTTCATATATTTTTTTAAACAGTAAGAAATTTCATTCATTAAATACATATATTAAGTTTTAAATTAAAACTGATCAATAATTACATAAGTATTGAGGAAATAGTACAACTTAACAATTATCACAAAATACATAAACAAATTCATTTTGACACGTTGATTTTACAGTCATTCAAAATTTGAATTTGAAGTGCAATTTGTAATAACAGTGAGACAAGATCCTCAAAATGGGTAATAGTATTTTTGAGAAACTCATACATTACATGATGTATAAGATTGTTTAAATAGACTTGTTGAAGAATCTACTACATGTATATTGCATATTGCATGATAAAAATTGTATCATATCGAACCTTTTTGTTCAAAACACATGCAGCCCTAACTAACTGTTTAAAAGTTATGTCCACCTATATGTATGATATAATTTCCTCTCACCTAATGACTTGAGGACTTTGTTTGAGGCATTCCTTAAGTGAAGAGGTACAGATGGCAAAGGCCCCTTGTGGTTGACAACTGAATTCTTGGCTTTACTGTATGCCTGGTACACTTCTACCACACACTGATATATTTGGCCCGTGCATGATGTATTTGATCACAAATACCAATGCCGCCTTTTAATTTTCAATTAAATACTAGAAAATGACGAGAATTGTGTCTTTAAAAAAATTGGAAGATAAGGTGCTTTTTAAGAATCCTTTTAATGCGTTTGTCTTTTTTCATTCTAAGAAAAAATACACTTTTAAACGTGACGATCCGTTGTGACGCGGCGACACCCCCTATGCTCCATGTTTTAAACATCTATGAAATAAATTCAAATAAACATTATTAAATTAAAATTTCAAAGTTAATTAGATTTATAATTGTGCATCTTTTGGTATATTGTATTTGATAATATGGAACCAAATATAAAAGATATGGACACTTTGACATTACTTTTGGATCAACCCTCGTATAAGAAAGGAAACAATGATTACGTTATTTGAGCATCTTTAACATCAGATGATGTTGAAACTCATCCGTCTAGATTAAGGACAGATGATACAAACAATTTTTTTCTTTGAAGAGGAAGAACAAAATGACAAAAAATTAGCAATATTACATAGGCTGATTTTCACCATTTAGCTTTTCCTAATAAAATTCACCTGGCTTGGTATATTTTTCTTAAGTTTATATTACACTTTTAGCACCAAGATAACATATTCTGAAATTTGTTTTCATCTGTAAACCTTTACTGAAAGTGATTTGTCTATATTTGTTTTTTTTTTTTTATTGAAATATTAGTAATACTTTCCAAGTCTATTTCATTTTCCAGTTCTTAGGAGAAAAAAAAATCTAGGAACCATCCACTTTTCTAAACTTGTGACATGATATTAAAACTTTTTCAAAGAAAAAAATTGTTTTTATCATCTGTCCTTAATGTTAAAAAAGGAATGAAAGAAGTTGAAATTTGGGACTGTAACACAAGTCATCCAAAACATCTGCAGGCATAATAAACACCTCTGAAAAGACTGAATTGACATTCACCTAAATCTACAATACATTTACATACAACTTAAACATTGAATGCATAATATATTTAATGATATAAATTCAGCTGTCAGATAATTTATTTTATTAATTTTCATTAGCAGCAATGAAAGTGAAAAAAAGATAACCATGAACATATATACTTTGAGATTTTTTTTGTGATACAAACACTAGCGCTTTACTTTATGTTCGATCAATGGATAAGATTCAATCTATAAAGGGTGACAAACATCTCAATCTGTATCAACATGTAATAGACGATAGAAAATGAGGGAATAAACACGAAACATGAGGAAAAAGATAAAATAAGAATATCAGTTGGAATATAGAAGGCATTAATAATAATATTATGTAATATCACCTGACGTTAACGATGCTCAAATAACGAAATCATTGTTTCCTCTCTTATAACTACTGACCAAGAAAGGAAACTTTAAGAATCCTATTGTTCACAAACATTTTCAAATTGCATTGGGGTGACCTAACTTTGACTTTACGTCTTAGCTTTCGTCTTGCCATTTTTTTTAAAAATTGAAATCTGAGCAGTTCTTTTACGAGGGTTGATCCAAAAGGAATGTCACAGTGCCCATATCTTTTATATTTGGCGTCATATTATCACATACAATATACCAAAAGATGCACAAATATAATTCTAATTTACTTTGGAATTTTAATTTAATAATGTTGATTTGAATTTATTTTATAGATGTTTAAAACATAGAGCATAGAGGTTGTCGCCGCGTCACAACAGAGCGTCACGTTTTAAAAAAAAAAAGCACCATATCTCCCTTATCCCCCAATTTTTAAAAGACACAATTCATTTTCTAGTCTTTAATTGAAAATTAAATGACGACATTGGTATTTGTGATCAAAAACATTGTTGTTTTACTCTGTTGCATTGAATAAAGGGATTGTCGAAATTAGAAAAAAAAAACGGCTCGACGAGTTCTAATACATTATTGCTTCAAATTATGGGAATCATCACAAGCGACAGTTACATAAACTAATCAGACTTACAGAATAAAGAAATTCTCAATGTAAATAAGCGACATCTTAAGAGATGGTTTCAGCAATTTTGGGCGGGGATTGGTCACTGAAAAGACAGACGTATAGAGTGACATGTGGATTTTTAAGTTTGTCTTATGCTACTTTTCAAACTAGAGGTACTGTGAGCGATGAGCTTGAAGCACAATACATTAGTATCGTCTTCCGGAATTTGACATGTACCCGGAGTGGTTTTTAGGTCCGCCAAAATATGTGTCGGATTTCTCTCTCTCTCCAAAAGTAAAAAAAAATGGAGGTGCACATTTATGGCAATATAGTGATTTATAAAGATTCTGTGAAAGTTTCATCAAATTTCATTCAGTGGTTTGAGAGGAGTTTGTTTTGGATGTTTTTTGTTAAATTAGGTGTGAGATTTGTCGGTACTCCTTTTGATATGACATTATTTTTATTAATATACAAACAGACGGACGGACAGACGTACAGACGGACGGAATTAACTATTACTATATACCCTCCCGCTTTTCAAGCGGGGGGTATAAAAATTATGACAGAGGGCTTAATTATGAAAAGAGTGAGTGTATATTGGTACCAAGAATTCTTAAAGAATGTAGAATTGGTGAAAGTGCTTGCGAGTCACAAATATTTGTTAATCAAACGAATGGGAAACGCTTAAGCATTTTAAGAGTATATATGACGGTGCGTATCCGTCATTTGACGTTATTATACCCCCCGCTTGAAAAGTGGGAGGGTATTTGGTAATCGGTATTTCCGTCCGTCCCTCCGTCTGTTACGCTTTGGGGTACCCATCTCTTATCCGCAACTCCTCTTATACCACTGAGTGAAATTTAATGAAACTTTCACAGAATCTTTATTACATATTGCCATTGTGCACCTCCTATTTTACTTTTTGATCCGACACATATTTTGGGTTTCCCGGCCACAACAAAACATGGACTTTTCCATTATAATCATATGGGAGGCGAGGGGTATCATTTAGTGAGCTCATCGCTCACAGTACCTCTAGTATTTAGGTGCGGCGACTACCATAAACGCACTTTGTTTAAAATCCGATATTTTGGAAAGTATACATCATACTCTTTTGAATTTTTCAGGTCTGATTTAAAATAAATAAAGCGTCTATCATGTATAATTTTGCTGCTTTTCGTCGGTTTCTAGCAATTTTATCAAAGTTGTGACATTACTTTTGGATCAACCCTCGTATAATGTCCTGTAGTAAAACTTAATTGTTTTAGCCGGGCTTATTGCTCAAAGAGCAGTTGCCGGCTAATGTGATCCTGTTCAAGGCAGGATGTTAACCCCATAGCCGCCATTTTAAAGTTACGTGCAAAAATATAGTTCTTACTCTCAACCGCTTTTTAGATAATACAAACGCTAAATAAAGCAACAAAAATAAAACAAAGTTTTATCTATATAAAATAAACATTAGTAGTAATGACTTTGAAAACTTCATAAGTCAAAGAACATAGTTCATTAGCGTAAGGATTTTTGATAATCAGTGTTAACGTAATTCTCTACACATACGAGGTAAAGCAGGAGAGGGGACCAGACTGGCCTGTTTGTTTACATTCAGCTGCGGTACCAGATTAATTCTGATTCTGACAAAATTGGACCGTGGTATAAGGATTGAAAAACTCACTGTCAGTGTCTTATAATTTATATTGATAGTTTTAAAATAATTTTTTTATCAGAATATAAACGTGATTCATGTAAGAAATCCATTCTACTCTGTAAATGAGTCCGGCTCTCTGTACATCTGAGTACTTTGATTTACTATAGGTGGTTATTTGACGAGTTGAAAAAGTGACGATATTTTGTAAAGGAAAATTGACGAGTCTTAATTCTAACGAATTATTGAATATTGTTATGTATCCTTGATTTCACAAGTTAAAAATATATAACAAGAACTCCAATCAAAAGAAGATCAAAACTAGAACTCAAATGAATTTCGTTAGAAACAATAGGGCAAAAACAGTAACACTGATAGAAATATTGGCTTCGTTGACATAGACTTGAGAGCTGCTTAATGCGAACTAAGACCTGAAAGTTCACTCTGTTTTAAGCAAAATCCTCGATTTCCTCGTGAACTCAATTTACAAGCGTTTCGCATTGATATTTTCCTTGTTTGTAAAATTCCCCAACAATGTATAAGATATAATTGAATAAATTGCTGTTTTGCATTTTATTTTTATCATACGAGACTAATTGCTCGAGGTGAAAAAGAAGCACAAGGGCATATATAAATGATTTGGCAAATGATATTTCATTGCTATTTCATTCATAGGAAAGGTGGATGAGTGTGTCTCTTAGATATTGCAAGATATTTCTGAATTGTATAGCATTAAAGGTTGCAGTTGCAACGCTTAATGATACACTATTGCGTATCATTAGCCGTCGGCTATGTCGATATTTGCTTGTTTCATCAAGCGTCAGTGTTGCTCTGCATTTGTGGCGCTTAATGATATAATTCTATCATTAAGCGGCGATTTAGCATTAGCGGTTGAAAATGTAAGCTATTTATGCAATAATTTATTACATTTAGCGTTGCAATTACAACGCTAAATGCTATTTGTATCATTAAGCGGCGTTTTATCATTAGAGGTTGCTACAGTGCATTTCCTATTAATTTGTTTTCGTATTGTTGTACCCTTCATACTTAGCATGTAAATGTTTGATTATCGCCTCTCTGTATCCTTAAATTGCTTTTTCTGTTGATTTTTTTAAATGATCCCCATGAAACGATTATCGCATACAAATGTAGTTATAATTTTAAATCCATGCAAGTGCAGAATTTTCTTTTCATATGCAAGAGAGAAAACAATGATAGGAAATTAAATATCGCGTAATTTGTTTTGATGATTTGCTTTATCGAAAAAAGTATATCTACCCAAGGTTCTGTCAACAAATTACTATTAATAATTACTTCAATGGGATTATATGTAATTCTTTAAAAACATATTTAAATACTGCTCGTAAACAATTCATATTGACGTTGTTTTGACGTTACAACGTTGAGTAACAATTCCCGACGTTGCATCAAAGCTTTCTGCATTAGCCAATGAAAGCGTGTTTTACAAAATAATTGCATTAGAATAATATTTTTTCAATTAATTTAGATATTAGATTTTTTAAAATTTATTATCAAGAAAATTTATTCATTTTTATGAGGTTTTTTTTTAGCAATAGTTTCATTAGAACACTTTAAAATGTTTATTTATTTATTAATACTTTTCTCGTTTAATTATTTTCTCACACGGAAAAGCGTGGTGAAATTAATTTTTATGCGTTAAAATATGTTGGTTATTCAGGTTATACAAAAATTTATATGAAGCTTCCATAATATGGAATGCCATATACGACAGCCAACTGCTGCCAACTGCTGAATGCTTACTGCCAACTGTCAGCTGCTTACTGCCAACTGTCGCACATATTTGAATAATTTTTATTTTTATATTGATATTTTATTTTTTACGAAAGCCCATTGATCTCATTTTGGTAGGTTAAAAAAATAAAATTTTCGCGTTATAACGCGAAACTTTCGCGATTTTACTTTCGCGATTTTACGCGTAACTTTCGCGTTATAACGCGTAACTTTCGCGTTATAACGCGAAACTTTCGCGAATAAACGCGTAACTTTCCCTTTATAACGCGAAACTTTTGCGAATAAACGCGTAACTTTCGCGAATAAACGCGTAACTTTATGCATATATAATGTTACTCAGGAACCTTGATCTTGATTGACAGATAAGAACAAGAAAACAGACCGGAATTCTCAGCAACTTATTTATAAAACATTGTTTCCTCAGAAAATGTACTGGAGAAATGATGCGAAGGATAGGATAGATGAGTCATCAAAATATTTTTTTCTTTTTAAACTATTTTTTAAAAGGGTTATAGGGAAGTTCGTGGACTAGGGCCAAAAATTAAAACTATTAAGGTATATACGGCAGAGTTTGTACACTTTGAATTAATTGTCAATATTTTTCCGATATCGTATTTCTATAGTGAATCTAACGGAGACAAATGAAAATCTACTATCCAATTTTCACAATTCTGAGATCTTGTTCTTTATAAAATAAAATTATTTCAAATTCTCTAGAGAGTGCATAAATAAAGACGCCGGAAAGGGTGATTTTCCCCGAAATTCATAATCTTGATTATAATAATAGGGATTGAAGTTTATAAATGAAAACTCGCATAATCTTTGAATTGTTTGAACAGCGCCAAGAAAGACCATTAATGACGGTAAAGATGGATTCAATAGGAAGAAAACTTAAACTTGTAGCCTGAGAAAGTCCATGTTTAAAATAGTTTTTAATTGCTTATCATTGTAATAAAAACGATCCCAAAATCAAAAGAAAGTTGAGACTTCAGCAAATGTCTTGGTTAAACAGCAGAAGTTTCGCGTTATAACGCAAAAGTTACGCGCTTATTCGCGAAAGTTTCGCGTTGCGCGTTTATTCGCGAAAGTTTCGCGTTATATCGCAAAACTTTCGCGTTATAACGCGAAAGTTTCGCGTTATTTCGCGAAAGTTACGCGTTTAGTCGCGAAAGTTTCGCATTACAATGCGAAAGTTTCGCATTATTTCGCGAAAGTTGCGCGTTTATTCGCGAAAGTTTCGCGTTATAACGCGAAAAATTTATTTTTTTTACCTACCAAAATGAGCTCAATGGGCTTTCGTAATTTTTATATTGATATTTCAGTCAATTTAAAAAAAAGGCGCGGATCTATAGGACATTTTTTCCAAGAGGGTCACTGGTAAAAAAAAAATCCAACCCAGAAATTTCTTGACCAAAAAAAAAACAAAACGTAAAGTCCTTTCCTAAATGTGAAAATTTATTTCGGCCGGGGAGAGAGGGTTCTTATGCGTCATACCTTCATGCGTATTACATTTTTCATACCAACTTAACACGAATCCACAATTTCGGTTGGGGAGGGGGGGGGGGGGTCTAAGGTCCCTTTTGGTTGATTTATTTAATACATTTTAGTTCGTTTAGTTTGTGCATTAAATAACTTTACAAATTTCAGAGGGGTGTTCCGGACCCCTCTCTCTCAAGATCTATGCATGTATAAAACATATTTTATTTTTACAAACAAAGAGATATTGATGTTTTATCGGCGTTTTCTAAGTGGAGGGTCCAAGGTCAGTTATACCGGTTGTTCATTTAGTTTATTTAACGTATGACTGTACAAATTTTAAATGCCCCCCCCCCGGTCTATGCATGTGAAACATAAAAACACACAGAGATCTACATCTTTAATTTGAAGAAATTTTTAACTATAGAATATGATGGAAAACGGAAATTTATTTTCAAAATATCTTTCTCTGCGAAACGACAAATCTTTTTTATTATTATTCTCTCTTCAAATGTATTGATGTCTCCGGGGGAGGGGGGGGGGGTCTTTAAATATTATAAAAGCAGAAAAAAGTCATTTTATTATCTATTTCAAATAGGAAAACCCAAAATAAATAAATAAATAAATAAATAAACAATGTACTTTATCAACCGCATATATTGAATATTACATAAGATGAAACATATTGGTCATTTTATTCAATTCAAATTTTACCAGGGTGACCCCCTTGGAAAAAATGTCCTGGATCCGTGCCTTTTTCCTTTTTTGTGAAAATTCATATAAATATCAATACAAATATAAAATTTATTCAAATATGTGTGGCAGTTGGCAGTAAGCAGCTGACAGTTGGCAGTAAGCATTGGCTGTCGTATATGGCATTCCATAAGCTTGTATTGTTAAATAATTTTTTTTTTTTTTTTTGCGATTTGCAAAGTAAAACAAATGTAATCGATGCAAGAAAATGCCCCCCCCCCCCAAAAAAAAATAGAAAATTCAAAACAAATAAAACCATCGGTATACTTGTAAATAAAATAATTTTGAAAAGAGATTACCCCCTCCCCTATGGAATGCCATATACGACAGCCAACTGCTTACTGCCAACTGCTGACTGCTTACTGCCATCTGCCACACATATTTGAATAAATTTTATATTTGTATTGATATTTATATGAATTTTCACAAAAAAGGAAAAAAAGGCAATCCAGGATATTTTTTCCAAACCCGGTAAAATTGAATTGAGTGAAATGACCAATATGTTTTATCTTATGTATATTCAAAATATGCGGTTGATAAAGTACATTGTTAATTTTTTTTATTTGTTTTCCCATTTGAAATAGGTAATAAAATGACTATTTTCTGCTTTTAATCTTTGAAGAAGCCCCACCCCCTTCCCCCGGGGACAACAAAACCTTTGAAGAGAGAATAATAATAAAAAAGATTTGTCCTTTCGCAGAGAAAGATGTTTTGAAAATAAATTTCCGTTTTCCATTATATTCTATAGTTAAAAATTTCCTCAAATTAAAGATGTATATCTCTGTGTGTTATAATGCAGACACGTAGCATCGTTTTTGAAAGTGGGGGGGGGGGGGGGCAACCAGAGAAAACTTTTTTTACTTACCTGAAAAAGTTGACAAGCAAAAAAAAAAAAAAAAGGAAATAGCCCAAACTCGAAAATCCTATTTCGTAGGGGGGGGGGGGGGGGGGGTAGGTGGCTAAATTTATTTTAAGGCCAACTACCTTTCACTTCCAATTATTTTCCACACAATACTAAATATCCTTGATATCATTATACTATGGTAAGAAGTGGGGTGGGGCAACCATCCTTTCAATATACAGTAACGGTAATGTTGGGGAAAAAAAGTGGGGGGGGGCAGGCCCACCTGCCCCCCCCCCCCGTTGCTACGGCCCTTTAATGTTTCACATGCATAGATCGGGGGGGGGGGGGCATTTAAAAATTGTTCAGTAATACGTTAAATAAACTTAACGAACTATCGGTATAACTGACCTTGGACCCTCCACTTACAAAACGCCGATCAAACATTTATATCTCTTTGTTTGTACAAATAAAATATGTTTTACATGCATAGATCTAGAGAGGGGGTCGTAAAGTTATTCAATGCACAAACTAAACCAACTAAAAGTTATTTAATGTATAAAATAAATCAACTAAAAGGGACCTTAGAACCCCCCCCCCCCCCCAACCGAAAATGTGGATTCGTGTTAAGTTGGTATGAAAAACGTCATACCCATGAAGGTATGACGCATAAGAACCCCGTCTCCCCGGCCGAAATAAATTTTCACATTTAGGAAAGGTATTTACGTACTTTTATCTTGTCAAGAAATTTCTGGGTTGGATTTTTTTTTTACCAGAGTAACCCCCTTGGAAAAAATGTCCTATAGATCCGCGCCTTTTTTTTTTAATTTACATAAATATCAATATGAAAATAAAATTTATTCAAATATGTGTGGCAGTTGGCAGTAAGCAGCTGACAGTTGGCAGTAAGCAGTAAGCAGTTGGCAGTAAGCAGTTGGCTGTCGTATATGGCATTCCATACTCCCCCCTTCCAATTTTTTATAGGCAAAAAAAGAAAGTCATTTATAAATTAACATTTTAAAAGAAGTTTGGATATTCAAAATACTACCGAGTCTTATTTCTACGAAAGCCTATTAGGACCAATCTAGAGAAAAAAAATTAAAAGGCGTTATAACGCGAAAAAAGGCGTTATTAATTACGCCTTTCTGTTCCTAAAGGCGTTATTACGCCTTTCCAATCAAAAAGGCGTTATTACGCCTTTTCAAAAGGCGTTATTACGCCCTTCTAAAAGGTATTATTACGCCTTTCCAATCAAAAAGGCGTTATTACGCCTTTTTAAAACGCGTTAATATGCCTTTCTTAAAGGCATAATTACGCCTTTTCAATCAAAAAGGCGTTATAACGCCTTTCCAAAACTCGTTATTACGCCTTTCCAAAAGGTTTTTACGCCTTTCCAAAACTCGTTATTACGCCTTTCCAAAAGGCGTTATTACGCCTTTCTAAAAGGCATTATTACGCCTTTCTAAAAGGCATTATTACGCCTTTTCAATCAAAAAGGCGCTATAATGCCTTTTGGAAAGGCGTAATAACGCCTTTTAAAAACGCGTTAATACGCCTTTCTTAAAGGCGTTATAACGCCTTTTTGATTGAAAAGGCGTAATAATGCCTTTAAGAAAGGCGTATTAACGCGTTTTTAAAAGGCGTAATAACGCCTTTTTGATTGGAAAGGCGTAATAATGCCTTTTAGAAAGGCGTAATAACGCCTTTTTGATTGGAAAGGCGTAATAACGCCTTTTGGAACAGAAAGGCGTAATAACGCCTTTTCAAAAGGCGTAATAACGCCTTTTTTCGCGTTATAACGCTTTTTCGAAAGGCGTTATATAACGCCTTTTATTTTTTTTCTCTAGATTGGTCCTAATAGGCTTTCGTATATTTCACAACGCGTAGTGTAAGATAAGATTATCATTACGATGACATACTTCAAGAGATATCATCTTTAGAAAAATATTTTAAAAAAGCAAACAAGACACCCTTCAAAATAAAATTACAATTATTCTGATTTTTTACAGTACCCTCGTAATGGAAATACAACAAAATGTAGTTGGTATAACGCGATCAAAGTTTTAGAGGTATAATATGAATACTTCATATTATACCTCAAGTTTTGACGTCGTAAAGGACATATAACGTGTTAACTACAATAGCTTTGAGTACAGACATAGTGACATTGTTGGTGAATTTAAATGTATTCGTGAATGTATTTCAGCGCAGAAAATGTTCATGGCAAGTATGACGCTATTTTATTGAGCAGAATGAAGAATATCAAAAGAAAACTGAAATCGGTAGTCAGCAATACTAGATTTACCGCCTACCAAAATTCTAAACGTCGGGTTCGGGATTTTGTTGAAACACATTGTCTGCTCTGAACAAACTCGGGAAGAAATTGCCTATTGCGACTGTTGTTGATCTGGTTATTCATTCATTAGAGTCTAGACTTACTCGAAGAAATGGGTGGATTTAGGACAGACCAAGTCCTTCAAATTAAGGTTGTGGTTTTACAGAAATACTGTCAGATTTTCTGTTTTATTTAATAGTATTAAAGTACTTAGTACTACTAGTAGTTGTGATCATCATCATGGTGATGGGTAGAGTCTAGTCTCTATTAACTGGTACCCAGGCAGATCCACAAGATGTGCAGGCTCATTGCACTTTGACTGTTCTGTTTCTTTCGAACTTAGCCATATACCAACGAAATGTCGTTCAAGATTCTTACTGTTCTGTTTCTGTCGAAATTATAGCCATATACCAGCGAAATGTCGTTCAAGATAAAGAATCTTGCAAGCAAATTTCTTAGTTTTAATTTTATCTTAAAGATATTTCTCTGATATCAAGACCTTTATCTCTCGGATGACATGAGGGTGATGGCAGGATTTAAACACCCAATTTTTTGTTAACGCCCCCAAAATCTACCTGATTCAAGATCATTCCACCCCTAGTAATTTACCGCCTGTCAATCATTAAAAAAACAATAGCTTCTGATTTGATTGACAGGTCAGCTACCCGTGCTCCCTGATAATCTGAGTTTGCATGTTTTGAAAACAATTACCTGGTCATGCGTCAAAAGCTTTCATGTACCCGCATAGTATACACACGAGTTAGAAAACTCCAAATATGTTTGAATTTTATTTTTAAAAATAATTGAAAATGGATTATTAAAACATTGACATAATAAAATATTTCTTTTCTATCTTCACTGCTGTTTGTTACTTGTAAGTGTTACATCGTCCACGTTATCTGTAGAAAGACCGCGTCAATAGAAACCGGCTCTATTTGCCGTAATTGGAAGTCTGACGATTTAAATTATTTTTTTAAGAAATGGGATATAAGAAAAATATTCAGCACTAATAAACGGCATAGCATAGTTTTTAAAAGATGTTTTATTTTGTACTATGGTTACAATCTGCACGATGTTGTACAGAAATTGATGTCAGAATTATTGCTCGAATTTCCTCTAGCGTCTGTATTTATACGTAATGAAAATGTGACTTCAGATAACTAATAGTGATCGATTCTGAAAAGAAATCTTTCTAACAAATAAAATTTTGTTAACACACGAAGAATAAAAAATATGGAATATTTTGGACAACATTGCTGGCCAGAAAAAAAAAGGGGGGCTTGTAATTTCTTTTTAAGCTCACCTGAGTCAAAGGCTCAAGAGAGCTTTTCTGATCACAATTTGTCCGTTGTCTGTCGTCGTTGTCGTTGTCGTCGTCGTCGTTGTAAACTTTTCACATTTTCGACTTCTTCTCAAGAACCGCTGGGCCAATTTCAACCAAACTTGCCACAAAGCATCCTTGGGTGAAGGGGATTCAAGTTTGTTCAAATGAAGGGCCACACCCTTATTCAAGGGGAGATAATTGGGAATTAATGAAAATTTCGTGGTATGTTTAAAAAATCTACTTCTCAAGAACCACTGTGCCAGGAAAGATGAAACTTATGGGGAAACATCCTCAGGTAGTGTAGATTCAAATTTGTTCAAATCATGACCCCCCGGGATAGGGCGGGGCCACAATGGCCGACCAAAGTTTTACATAGAAATATATAGGAAAATTCTTTAAAATCTTCTTCTCAAGAATAACAAAGCCATAATTGATCATATTTATATGGAAGCATCCTCAGGTAGTGTAGATTCAAGTTAGTTCAAATTATGACCCCTGGGGGTAGGGCGGGGTCACAATGGCCGACCAAAGTTTTACGTAGAAATATATAGGAAAATTCTTTTAAAATTCTTCCTCTCAAGAATAACAAAGCCATAATTGATAATATTTATATGGAAGCATCCTCAGGTAGTGTAGATTCAAGTTTGTTCAAATTATGACCCCTGGGGGTAGGGCGGGGTCACAATGGCCGACCAAAGTTTTACATAGAAATAAATAGGAAAATTCTTTTTAAAATTCTTCTTCTCAAGAATAACAAAGCCATAATTGATCATATTTATTTGGAAGCATCCTCATGTAGTGTAGATTCAAGTTTGTTCAAATTATGACCCCTGGGGGTAGGGCGGGGCCACAATGGCCGACCAAAGTTTTACATAGAAATATATAGGAAAATTCTTTAAAAATCTTCTTCTCAAGAATAACAAAGCCATAATTGATCATATTTATGTGGAAGCATCCTCAGGTAGTGTAGATTCAAGTTTGTTCAAATTATTACCCCCAGTGGTAGGTCGGGGCCATGATGGCCAATCAAAGTTTTACATAGACATATATAGGAAAATTCTTCAAAAATCATCTTATCAAGAATAGCAAAGCCATGATTAGTCTTGGGACTACTTTTGGATTTAAACTATTCAATAATAAACCAATTTCTACTTTTTCCTAGCCACAGTGCTCAGGTGAGCGATGTGGCCCATGGGCCTCTTGTTTCAAGTCAGACCAAGTGAAGGGCAGGATAATTATTTCCAAGATTATTAGCATGATTAGGGACATTTATTTTTTTTCCTTCACTAAGAAAATTAAACAAGCCCAGAGATTTTCCACCCCATTTTGGGAATGGGGCCCAGGCCCTTACCATTGGGAATTTTATGACATTTTACAACTTTTTGGGAAATTTTGTTACAAGATGTATTTCAATAATTAAACATTTATGATAGTTAAAACTGATTTTTTACTTTATTATTCAGAACTTTACTTCAGAAAAAAGATCCATTATTATAAAGTTTTAGCCAAGTCTCCAAAAATTATGTTCATTTTCATTAAGAGTTCAAACCTGACCATGTTTGTTTTACATGAATTTTTCATTTTGTTCATTTTTGGAGAAAATGGAGTGATTTTGCAATTGGGAATGGGGACCATATTCGGCCCTACACGGGGCAGTGGATAATCCCTGAAGCCAAAAAAAAAAAGAAAATAAGGAATGAAAAGTGGGTTTTTTGAGTTATCATGGTTATTATGAGAAAGGGTGCCTCTCCCAAAGTTATGAATGTTATGGCTAGGGGCGTTGTTGTTAAGGTGATGTGGGGATTGTTGAATAGAGTGAAAATCATAATGCATTAATTCTTTGAAAATCCTTTTTCTCTGCCCATGAGAAAGGTTATGATGAGCAAGGAATGCCTTTTCAAAAAGCTTGAAATTCATATCCCCTGGATCAGAGGTTTTGGTGTAAGCATAGGACTCTTTTGAATATAAATGTGTTAAAAATGTATTATTTTTTGATAATTTTCTCTGTCAAAGGGTATTAGTGTTTGGTTCTTTGTTAATTAAAAAATGGAATTATATAATTATACAAGAATTTTTAAAATATTTAAACAAAAAAACATACTTTCATAGTTTTTTATGGCCAGGTTGACTCATATATTCCCCATTTCAAAAAGGTACCGGTAATTACTCGGGAATATACATATGCTTAGATCCTACACTAAAACTTTGATTAAATGCAGCTCAGATTTTATAAGACATGTGTAACACGAATTCAGGTCGATTCTATTTTAATTAGTCTTTCTTCGTTACATGAGCACATGAGATTAAATTATTTAGAATTCCATTCAAAGTTTTAATACTATAAAGTGAATCAACTATTTTACAAATATAAATTTCTAGAAACAGAGAGTGTCTACTCTAAGAGTTGCGCAGTAAGGACTTAATCCTTACGTCGAGGGTCCGAATCCCACTTGTGCAACTTGGAGGCTGGTCCTTCAAATTAGAGCGTATTAACCATGGTTCTGTGTCGCAGTAGATGCTGGCATGAAACAGACCCCTCCCTGCTCGATGGCCTTGAGTGCTTAGTAGAAGACAAAATTTACAGCTCTCCACAGGTGGTGGCGTCTTAATGAGTACAAAATTCTTGAGAGAGACATTAAACAATCAATCAATCAATCATTCTTATGATCTGTCTCAGTTTCACGCCCTTTAATCATTTTAAGGTCAGACGACACGTTTCTCAAATATATGTTTTGTATCTCTTCGTACTATATAAAAAATGTTCATATGTGTCATTTTTTTCTGATTTCTACATTGTTTTCAAAATGGTTTTAAGTATAAGTACACCAAAAAATGGTGATATAGGCAATTCAGAAGAATACGCATAAGGGTTATATAAGAAATATGACCTTGTGGTATCTTGTTCAAATGCCTGGTAAGGTACCCTTATTTTTTGTTAGGAATCTTATTTAAGTACATATTCTTCAATGACAAATTCTTAGGAAAAATAATATAATTTTGAGGAATGTGTCGTCTGACCTTAAAGAAAAAAAAAACAGATTTCAAGGGCATGGGTTATTTCGAGTTGCCAGAAAAGCTGTGGTATAAAATGACGTAGAACATGTTATGTAACCATGTTTAAGTAATCAAAAACAGTTAATCTCAAATTATATACGTTAAATCAATGGAAAGTGAAATCTTACAGGCAAATGTTAAATCTCATGGACAAATCTTATCAAAAATACTGAGAGAGGACAATAAGGGTAAACAGGTCTGAAAACAGGACAACAATTTTATATTAAATGTTATTCAAAGATAATGAGAGGCTTATCTGAGAGGGAATTAGATGGGTTTACTATTCGTACGTAAGAACTAAATTGTTTTGTTTATTCTGCATCGGGATAGTGAAAATGGGGACAAGAGCAGGCAGATAAATAAATCAGCTGTAACATGTTAAAGATTTTTTTTACTGAGCATTTTTAAATAATTTTGTTAATCTCTGATCAGCTTCATTTATCAGCTTATTTTCTTTTAATATTCTGTTTCCATTGATAGATTATACTCGGGTGACTGTTGAGGCCTTTGGGCCTCTTGTTTTATTTAATTACCACATGTTTAAATGACAGTAGACTGTGTATATTTAAAACAATTGTGATTATGAAAATAAATACCTTGTTTTTAAAATATATTAATTAAAAAAAAATGATGTAATTTCACAGAATAAATATTTACAAAATTAAACCAATGCACTTTATTTTCAAAATATACTATTTTTCTTGAAGTACAATGCATGTTATTGTCCATAAGAGCATTCCCATTGGTGTGTTTGTTCTCTGTCAGTGACCCAGTTATGTGCTATGTTTTTAGGAGATTGGGGGGTATAACCATCAGTCCTGGGTGAAGGTTGTGAGAAAATGTTGTCATTATTATCTAAACAGTTGGATGTTATGTGCAAGGCAGCACATATTTCCCGAAGATTCTGCAGAAACCAGTTGAGAGTGGTGTGAGAGAAAAACGTACTTGATCAGTTTATTTTTTACGTTTACTCACAGACAGGAACTTTTATCTCTTATCAGTAACTATATTTTACAGGTAAATCAAAATAAAATCTTTCTTAACTTTTTTTTGCGTTTTTATTTTCAGATGTTATAATTACCTAACATTATAGTTTTTTACCTTCATATTTTCTAGTAATAAGTACAGTTACATGTAATTAAAAGGTATAAAATATAAAATTCTAATTTTGAGAAACTGATAATTTTCAGGAATTCAGAATTTTTGGGGGTGGGGAAATAAGGGTAGGATATTGTTTTTCTCTAGTGAAATATATGAAGTTTTTTAAAAATATATATAACACATGACTGCAGACCACAATAAAATTATCAACTGTATAAATGTATGAAGATAAACAAGATAGAATTAAAATTTTCTAATTTTAAATGCATGGAGGTGTCTTTTTTTTTTAAATTGTTATATGAGAACATCCTCTGATGTATTTCTTTCCAAAGCAGCAAGCTAGTGCAATATATATTTTGCTAGCACACTTGCACTAACTTCACAGAAAAGTATAATTTTAAATTGTGCAAACACGAAGAATATTTTTACTTCTATGTTATAAAATAATGTGTCTTTGATACCCATATATTTGAAAAAAAAATTTGTTAAAAGCTATAGAGCTTATGTAGGGATTGCACAATGTTGGAATGATATGCACATGGCATGTATCTGTGCAGTATGTGATATCCCAATGAAAGTCTGGTTGGACATCTTTGACAGTGACAGGATGGTAAGATTTCTGTGTTTTACCAAGTGAATCTGTGTAGCAGTTACATGACATATGTGTACTTGACATCATTTTAGTGTAACTGTTATGCATGTATATCCTTATTGCTAACATTGTCTCATGTAAATTAATGTATATACATGTAACATATTTTGTGTAATAGACACTTTGAATTGCACAATTATAGTATCTTGGTCAATGACTATGTGCTAGCTAGCTGCTGAGAAAAATAGAATATGTCATTAAAATGGGTAATTGTTTTAGCTGGGTAAATCAGACCTATATTACATTTCAGATGATTTTGATATGTCCCATAGTTTTACTATGTATGAATGTTCAGTGATATAAAAATACCTATTTTCTGGAGATACTTACTGTGGAGATTTATTGTAAAGATTATTAATGGTGCTGTTTGGAATAGTCACTCTTTGACTGTCTTTTGTATAGATGCGCAAGACTGATGGAAAATTCCCACCCAGGGATTTGCAGAATGGGGGTAAGGTGGAGGACCTAGATTTATTGGAGGAGTTACAGAAAGGGGGGAAGGTAGAGGAGGGGGATGTATCATCAGAAGAGGACTATCACCGGGGGACCTGGAGCCATAAGCTGGACTTTCTCTTGTCTGTGATTGGCTACTCAGTGGGCGTGTCCAACATCTGGAGATTTCCATACCTGTGTATAAGGAATGGAGGAGGTATAACTTTTAATTATTTTGAAATCAGGTTCAATTTTCGATGTTTTCTGTGATATCATAAGAGCTTTAAAATGTGCTTTAAAGCTGCACTATATTAACCATGAAATTAAATCCACTTGAAACCTCAAAATTTTGACCTCATGTAAACATGTGATTTTGCATGTCTGGAGTATGTGTCAAATATGTGGATTTCTGTTAGGTTTTTGTTTGTGTTAAGGAATCAAGAAATGTGGCTTGAGTTCAGCAGAGATTTTTGAAGAACAGCTGGACAATTGTTTTTGGTTTTTTTTTTTGAAAACAAGTTTTTGTATATTAAAAGCATTCAATCTTTTAGAGACCAGAGAGGGACTACCAGTTACCAGAGGGGCCAGATTTGATAAGATCATTACATACAATTTTTATAAAGAATCTTTAGAAACCCTCAATTCCAAGAACAGAATTACAAATTTTGAGAATTTTAAAGTTATACTTGGTTTAAAAATCAGCTGACTTTGTTTTTTTTCATTTTGTGGTATTTTTTACAGGAGCTTTCCTGATTCCGTTTTTCTTCTTCCTCATCTTTTGCGGAATTCCCCTGTACTTCCTGGAGCTATGTTTAGGACAGTTCTCGGGAGTCAGCTCCATATTTGTGTGGAAGCTCTGTCCGTTGTTCAAAGGTAACAGATACACAGAAAATTTGGGCTGATGTATGTTTAAAGTGAACTGGTGATGAATATGAAGTGTCAGAAATTGTCAAATACTGGGTCAATATGTCAGTATGGTGCTAAACGTATTTACCGGTATGTGTAAATGCATGATGCTGATTTTGTATTTTTAAGTGACTGTTCCATGTTAAAATTTTCTAGATAACTTTGTATATTATCAACAATAATATACCAGCTCTTGTACAAATGAAGTTTCCCTGTAGGTTTAGGATTTTTGATGGTGACTGTCTCAGCCATGATGTCCTGGTATTACATCACTGTGATAGTGTGGGTGCTGTACTACCTCGTCAATTCCTTCACTGACCCCTTACCCTGGTCCGTCTGTTCAGAGAGCTGGAATACCGAATACTGCATCGAGTCCAGAGCCAAGGCCGCGGGTAACATCACAACAGCAGCGGTCAATTCAACGTTTTACAATGTCACGGGGATGGCTGGGTCTGGATTTCACAATGTCACATTTCTTGGTGGTACAACTCGGTCAGGTGTTCAGAATACCTCCTCTACTGTTCTCAATACCAGTGCTCTTGCCAATTTCACCGTATCTGGGACAGGGTACAGTTTTCGGGATATTATCAAAGATTCGCCGACAGCAGCTAAAGAATTCTGGCAGTAAGTAGGCGATTGACATGACTATGGTTATATAATACTGTAAAAGCACAAATATTCGTGGGGGACTAAATTTCGTTTATTTCGTTGTTAACAAAATTCAACGAAATTAAATCCCACACGAATTTTTATATGACTATAAAATGAACAGGGTTAGTTTTAAAACAATGAAATTAAATGCACACAAAATTATTTTTGATGACAAATCAACGAATTTTATTCCCACGAAAATTTGTGCTTCTACAGTATTTCAGCTTGGACTGAGCATGTCTTCCGTAATAATACGAGTTGTACATACATACTGAAGCCTGTGTGCAGTAGGACATTTTTTTGTGTACATGCACGTCTGATGATGACATTTATGATACAGAGCAAAGTACAACACCAACATATTACATTATTGAGATATCACATTTTCAGTGTATTTACACATGAATTGCTAGAGTACTGTTCAAATCTGATGGAAAGAGAACAATTGAAAATTTCATATTATTATATGTAAATCATTGTTCAAAGAAACTATAGGCATTTTAAAGCCATTATGATACAAAGAAAATTCAAACAGTCTTGCTTTAGATGCTGCATATGAATTACTGACTGGTCAGAGCATTTACTACAATATTAAATTATATGTGAGTACAAATAGATGGCTGTTTTCTTCTAGGCGCCGAGTGCTGAGAATTTCCAGTAGTTTTGATGAACCAGGCTCAATAGAACCCCATCTCCTGCTTGGCTCATTAGTGGCCTGGGTGCTGGTCTTTTTCTGTCTCATGAAAGGGGTTAAATCTGTAGGAAAAGTTAGTATGTCTATCTTGTCTATAAAGGGAAGAAACTGTTATATTTTACCATGTAGTTCTACACTTAAAATAACTAGGAATTTTCTCTGTTGTCTCATTCCTTCTAATGCACCAAAATGTCTTCATTTAATTTTATTAAATATTCAGTAGATGTTATAATATTAAGTATAAAAAAAGCATCAAGGAAAATGCAGGTTAAAATTCACCAGGGATTGTCTCACCTTTAATAAGATAGGTTCATAACTTCATAGGACTTCTAAAAAGATTGAGATACTACAGCTGAGTTATTCCCCCATGCCTGGTTTATTTTTTTCAGGTTGTGTATGTGACAGCAGTGTTACCCTATATTTTACTCACTGTATTCCTGATCAGAGGCTTAATGCTGGAGGGGTCCATTGATGGCATTATGTACTACCTGACCCCTGACTTCTCCAGGCTGACAGATTTTCAGGTAATCATTGTATGAAAATAAAGTTTGGAAGATTATGATATGTATGTTTTAGACAGTTTTTGAAATTCAGATATTTTTAAGAACATCTTGTCAAGTTGATCATACTTTACTTATTTTGTCCGTTATGCAAAATATCCCATGTTTCTAACTATCATTGATGCCTTGGCAAAAGTTGGCATACCCCAAAAACTAGACAGTGATTCCTTAAACAGCTTTATTAATGAGACAGGTAAATCTCTCCAACAGGTGTGGCTTGAAGCTGGGATTCAGGTCTTCTACTCCCTGGGACCAGCATGGGGAGGTCTCATCACAATGTCTAGTTACAACAAATTCAATAATAACTGCTTAAGGTATGTATGAATTACGTATTTTATACCTTTAAGTTTTACTGTGAATTGCTATAAGTCCATCACCTATGAGTTGGTTGTATTTTTTAGGTTATTTTATAGAGATTTGCCATTGACCCGCTTATAATTTAGTTAAATTTTTTACTGGAATTGGTTGACAATTTCAAACCAATTATCTGATATATTTTAACCTGCAGGCATGTTCACGAAGCTACTGTAGAAGTACTTTTTTCCACGTGGTATTAATTTACGCTATGTACGCTGTCACAAATTTTCCGTGGAAATTTGTCCAAGCGTACTTAATATAAATGTAAGGCATATAGTGATAGTCTAGAAAATCCGCGTAATTTTCTACTAGCGGATTTAACAGAAATTGAGATTCCGCGGAATTATGACCCCGTGAAAAAAAGTATGTCTACAGTATCTTAGGACTACAATGTGTCCTAAGGACATCTTAGGAAATGTCCTAGTCTTAAGTCAGTTTCTCGAAGCTTTCCAAAATTTAGGAACTTGCCTAAGTTTTTCCTAACTTTAGGACAACATATATAAATTTGTCCTAAGATCACCCTAAGTTTGTTGTGGTGCTTTTGATTTTGAACATTGCAAGTATAAGCTACAATTTCTTGTTTCTCAGCAGTCCGTGTATGAGCTATTTGATTTGATTTACGCAAATAATTAAAAAAAGAGTTGTTACCATAAGGCCTTTTCTTTGCAACATATGTTACAATCTTCTATAGTTTTAATACAGAGATGATATTTATATTTTCCACCTTATTAAGAAGCACCCGAATATCGCACTTGAAAATTTCTTTTTTTTTTAATTACGTTATACCCTTTTTCAAGTTAGGATGGGGGAAATATTAATTGAATTGCCAAAAACTAAAATTTTTGGATAATACCTTGTCATAATAAAGACAAATTTATTGCATGTATGTGTGTTGGTGCGTTGAAGGGGGGGAGGGGTTATTTGTTAATTAAAAATGAAAGTGGGGATGGACAGATCGTTTATAAAAACTTCTATCATAGATTAATATATAGCAATAAACTTACCTTTGGAAAATAACAAGGGACCAACCCAACCCCCATTTCCTACCATACTACGTGGAATTGCAAGACAAAGAAATTATTCACCTGTTCTAATTTCTGAATTAACAAGTTGGGAGTAAATACAAAATTTAGAACAGTTGTCATTCAAATATTTAAACTATTGAGAGTTCCAAGATCAAGTCAATTTTGCACCTGATGCAACCATTACCTGTTAATGTTGTTATAATCATGATTATACTGTTTGTTTTTAATTGTATATGCCCCCTGAGGGCCCTTGATTGGTGAATAAATAGACAAAAAATATTCAAGAAAAAAATGTTCGCTTTAAATTTTGATTTCTTTGTTTGAATACTTTTTTTTCATGTCCTACAAAACTCGTTTTATTTTCAATCAGCTTATTTATAAAAATATGACACAGGCTTTTATTATATTTTACATAGGCGTCAGAAGCAAATTGAAAGTGGGGTGGCTAATTGAAAGTGGGGGGGGGGGGGCTAAACCAACGGAAAATATCTTAGGAATAGTCTTAGGACAAATCTTAGGAAAGTTTCATGAACATGCCTGCTGGTTTATGACCCGCGTATAAAATCGGACAGAGGTTTGGACCAAATTTTCGCCCTGCTTTATTTTCGTCCTTTCACACTTGCAAACAATTTTGCCTCGAATTAAATTCACCCAATCACAGTTTTGACTAAGAAATTCCATATAATAAGAAAATACCAGTACCATATTCTTTGAATTCACCCCGTTTTAAATTTGCCCAATCAAGGTTGGGGTGAAAGGGGCAAAAATAAAACGGGGGCGAAAATTTCCCTGTATAGAGTGTACGGTATCTTGTGAAAATAAGCTGTTGCAAAAATTTGGTGATTTCAATATGTTACTTTCAGAGATGCCATCATTGGAAGCTTGGCTGATGGACTGACAAGTTTTTATGCTGGTTTTGTCATTTTTACTGTCCTGGGCCATTTAGCAGTTGTGACAGGATTAAAAATCAGTGACATGGCTGATTCAGGTACCAGTTTTAATCTAGTATCTTGCAATAGAAAACTGGACAAAATGCTAAAATTATTAGCTGACTTCTTTATAAGAGCAGAGAGGGTCAGAATTTATTTATTTAGATTAGGGTAATTTTTTTTATTTCTTCAGTTTTCTCCTGAGAAACATACCAATGTTTTTTTTGTTTTTTTAAACGTACCAAATTTATGTTTGTTAAAGGTTTTTATAGCACATATTTTAAAATCCAATGAACAATTGTAGGTCCAGGACTGGCCCTTGTTGTATACCCAGAGGCCATGTTGTCTCTTCCTTTCCCTCATCTTTGGGCCGTGCTCTTTTTTCTCATGTTATTAACTTTAGGAATAGATAGCCAGGTATGTATTTTAGTCCATTCTAATGGTGAATACTGAAGGACCAACATACATAATACACATAAATTAATGAATTACTGTGCACTTCAGAATAAAGGCCTTCAGTTTTCTTTAATCAGACTGATATACCAAAAAAAAAATTACAGAATTATATTGTATGTATCTTAGCATAGTCTTCCTGCATACCATGACTGTAAGAGGTAAGACTGACACCTTATACACGTATTTACATGTATACTAATCTCTTTTGGTCTTTGACCAGTAGAGAGAATAAAGGTAAGTGGTAGGGTAAGGAGCTAAATTTTGGAATTTTTTTTCCATTTGTTTTGTAACAGGAAAGGAGAAAATGCATGGCTGGACCGGGAATTTTTTTTCTACCAACTGAGCTATCCAGTTATCCACGGCCCTAACCATTACATTCCTCCCTCCTTAAATGGTCTTCGCCCTGGAAGACACAACCCAAGTTCTTATTGCCCCTGGCAGGACTTTCACCTGCAATTCCAGGGGTGGTCTCTGTAACAGGAAAGGAGAAAATGTATGGCTATATGTATCTCCAGTCAGGTGCTCTACCAACTGAGCTATCCAGGCCGATATCCACGGCCCATTTTTTCCTTAAAGGTCTTTGGCCCTCCAAAGACCCCAACCCAGGCTCATCCCTGGCAGGTCTTTCACCTGTCAATTCCAGGGCATGGCACGGCACCAAATCTGTAACAGGAAAGGAGAAAATGCATGGCTGGACCGGGAATCGAACCCGGAACCCCTGTATCTCTAGGTGCTCTACCAACTGAGCTATCCAGGCCGATATCCACGGCCCTAACCATTACAGTTTGGAATAAAATCTGCCTACCTCCTATCATCTTTTGTATATGTAATAGAAAATCTGTGATTTTTTTTTAGTTATTTGACCCTTTTAAGGTTTTGCATGCATTCTTGGTTTTTTTTTCTTTTGATATGCATATTACCAGAAAAAGTTGACTTAACAAAAATTGATACTAGTAGTTAGGATAGTGGATAAGAAATCTAAGGATTAGTCATTGATTAAATTGACATTTGGTTGTGCTATGTACTGGGGTAATGTCTTTTTTTTAAATTTTTTCTTAGTTTGGAACCTTTGAGACAGTGTCCAGTGGTCTTGCTGATGCATTCCCTCAATATTTTGGTGAGAGGAAAACTCTTCTGACGGCTGGACTGTGTGCCATTATGTTTGTTTTGGGTTTACCTTTTACTACCAAAGTAAGTCAGATCAGCTTTCATTTCTGCAAATTTGTTTCACTTAAACAATAAAATGTTGCTTTTTGAAAAAAAAAAATTTTACCATTTAGTGATCATCTTTCTTTCAATTGCTTTTGAATACATGTATTAAAGGTTATTTGTAAGGAAAATACATGTATTGGAAGTAATTTTAATCCATTATTATAAATGAATATTTATCCTTGAAGAAATAGAACACTACACGCAGGAGCCTGCATGTATTTTTATCTTTTATACTAGTAAGGAGAGGTAACTTTACTTTAATATATTTGTCTATTGTAGGGAGGGATGTATTATTTCCAAATTGTTGATTGGTATGCAGCCTCACTGTGTGTCACATTGACCTCATTCCTGGAGTGTGTTATAGTAGGCTGGATTTATGGTGAGTACTCATAGAGCTTTACTGCTCAACAAACTATTACATGTATAAATCAACTACAGTAGAACAATATCTCTAACATTGATTTCGTGAATGCCATTGTTTAGTCAAAATAAGTTGGAAGACCCAAACTCTTTTTATGCCCCATACCATAATCAAAGATTCAGGGGCATATAATTTTTGCTTTGACCATCCATCTGTATGTTTGTCTGTACATAAAATTTTAATATTGCCAGTAATGTTTAGCTCACCTGAGTTTTGAAAAATAACTACATTGATCCCTCTTTCTTGTTCCTCAGGTGCTGATAGATTCAGTAAAGATGTGAAGATGATGCTAGGAATGGAGGTCAATGTCGTTATACGGGTCTGTTGGTGTATCATCACACCTCTAGTTATGTTGGTAAGGGCAGTTTATGCAGAACTGAGATTCAGTTTATTAAAAATCAAATTTTTCTCTCCCAATATGATTGTTTTTTTCTTGTGTTTACAGTATTTTTACTTATTAAAATCTTAAGAAAATGGAAATTTGTTGTTAATCCTAGCATGCTATGAAAAATGAAAAGATATTGATACATTGTAAATGTGATTCATTACATCTATTATATGTAATTCAGTTTATCAGCAGAATAGCAATCACATTATTTTGTAAAAGCATGAATTTCATGCAAGCATGTTTGCTTTGATAAAGCTTTACTGACCCTATTTTTCTGTTTTTAGGCAGCTTTCATTATAACCCTGACAAACTACCAGCCCCCTTCTTATGAGGGATATGAGTACCCTATACACGCCCGTGTTATAGGATTCCTTCTGTCTCTCATTCCACTGATTCCATTACCAGTGACAGCCATTTATTACTTCTCTAAGACAAACGGAACTTGTTTACAGGTGAGTCTGGGGTTTTGTGTTCAACCAATCATTTTGTACCTTAATGTGTTAAATTTCCATAAGCGTGTCTGTTTTCTGAAGATAGTTCCTCTTTATAATCAGGAAACATTTTTATGTCCTATGTCAAAAGATTCAAATCTAATTGATCTATAATAGTGCAAATATTGAAAATGCATCAAAACTTTCAAAATAACGCTTTGTTTCAAACTGATTCAGACTCCTTAGATGCAAAAACATCCTTTTATTTTGCTGTTACCATCAAGGGCCATTTCTGTTTGTTCCGAAACCTCATGAATTACTTATTCATGTACTTGCTATACATGTACTATTGTTCATTTTCAGAGATTAAGAAAACTCACCCAGCCGTCAGCTGATTGGGGTCCTCATTTAACTAAATACAAGAGGGAGTACCAGGACAACCAACAGAACACTCCTGACGAGGCGCCTCTCCTCCTCACCGCCAAACGGAACCTCCTCGGAAACCTCGTTAGATGATCTTAGTGATCTCTTAGGGTTTTATCTTATAGGTTTTCTGTATTTTATATATTATTTGTCTTTGAATTGTAATGATATAGGCATATAGCGAGATTGAAAGAAAATTTTCTGTCAAAACTGGAAGCTTCTGTTAAAGTGTTGTGAATATTCATTTTTTGTGGAAAATTATTGTCATCAAATTCACCACTAACTGGATGCTTAACCACTTTAGATGTAGAATGTGTTCAAGGATAAGTCATAGGTTCACTTAAACGCACATTAAAATGCATTCAATATATAGTTGTAAATTTTCTGTGTTGTTGAATATGATTTAAAACTGAAAATGTATTTAAAATCTTTAATTCTGCTGTATGAATCAAAAGATCTAGATTTTTTTAATTACATTCTTTGATGACTCCCTGAAGATGTTAAAAGTTTAGCTAGCTAGGGTAAAGATGTAATGTTTTTGATTATATGAAAATGTTAAATTACATAGAATATGGAATGATAAAGCAGATAAAAATTACATTGGAAAAGATTGTGGTTTGCTCAAATTGTAGCAAAGTGTAGTCGTCGTATAGTAGAATTTGCAGGGAGAGGAAATTTTTCTTCCAAAACCTAAAATGTGAAATTTAATGGAACCACAATCAACAACAAATGAAATCAGACATGCATTAAGATGAGCTTTTGATACATTCCTATATTGGTAAAGCACACTCAACTCTTGATTTCTAGCTGATTTAAAGTGTGCAGTTTCTTTTACATACAATAAATTTTTTCCCACTACATGTTACATTAAGAAAAAGTATTTGAATAGAAAACAGAAAGATAGGACTTTTGAATTCATATAAGAATATTTTTCTTTCAGTTTATCGTTATATTTATGAATTATTCAATGCATGTTGAATTTATGGAATTTTTATTTTGTAAATGGTGAAATAAACTCCATAATTTTATTTTGCCTGACAAGTACAGTACATGTATGTTATATTACTGTATTTCATATCAAATATTGTGCAGGAATTGTACATGATACATATACAATATCTTTAGATGATTATTGTGTTGTTGCAGCCAGTCATCAATGTGCAATCAATACACTTAAGAATCTTGCTAGAGGCATAATAATCATAAAGCATAATTTGTGTTTGCCTATTTATAATGATTACTTGTATTTTAGTTAAGTATATTGATGTTATTTTTTCTATTTGTTGACAATCAAAATCTTTCTACTTCAGATATATGGTGAAAGGGAAAAAAATGACATTGCTTATGCTTTGTTTATTATAAGAATTTGATGCATATTTTGTTATGTAAGTTAGTTTATATATTTATTTATTTTTGATAGTGACATATTTTATTTCCTTATTTGAAGGAATAAGATTTAAAGACTCATTGTCAGAATTTTGTTTTTTTTAAACATTCTTTCTAAAAAATTTGAACATATTTTTGAAAATTGGTGCATTTATTTTTTAAAAATTTATTTACGAGTTAAGAGAAGTACCTCAGTTTCGTGTTCATAAAAACCAGTACATGTATTGATTTTAAAATCATGATTGTGCATTTAAAAAACCCTGATATCTGTTATTTAAGTGCTTCAGCCTTGTCTGTTTTATCTGTCTCTATAGATATTGTGCTATTTTCATGCCTAACTTGTAGATGGCTGGGGCATATAATGTTTGTCAAGTCCGTCTTCTGTCCTTCTATCACAATTTTCATTTAACTCTGTTTCTAAGAAACTTTTTCACTATTTTTATCAAACTTCATATGCTAATATATATATAAGAGAGCAATTGAACTTTCAACTTTTTTTGTCCTTGACTTTTCTTTTGACCTTGACCTAACTTTTTTCTCAAATTTGCATTCAGCTCAGTTTTAAACAAACTGTTCTGGATATTTTTGTGTGAGCTTGTGCACTGATACAATATTTGCTGAGAATTTATCAATTTTGTCCAATGATCATGACTTTTGACCTTTACTGTTTGAGGACACATATGGTTCAAGGTGCTTTCATCAATTAAACTTCATGCTTTATTAATACAGATTTTATGTTTCATTACAAATTACAAATGAAATCTGGTTAGTCATTCATGTCTTAAAGACATAATTCTAGTTGTTTACAAATTCTTTACATGTAGTAGTGTATTCAAATATTAATGATTTTCAAAGAAATCCAAAAATGATGTATGAAAAAATTTTTGTCAACAATTTCCATTTTTCAAAGTTCATTATTTAAAAGCTATAGAAAGCTTGGATCAAATTTTTATACAACTGTACATGCAATTAAGCATGGATTAACATTTTTGTAATCTGATTATAGATTCTTAAATTGAAATTTATAATTTTGAAATTTTACTGTTTTTACAGGTACATGTATATATTTTTCTGCATTCAGCTTGTGATTTCATTTAGGTTATATTATTTTCTTAATTTGATACAAAATCTATGACTATTTCAAAAGATCTCTTTATTATTTTATATAAAATGTATTGAAACCTTTAATAAAGTCATTATGAACAGTTTCATGTTATTGTCTCCAGATAGTCATAAAAACTCAATATATAATACAAATATGTCAGATGTACCAGATGTACAAGTATATTTATCTCCACTGTACATGTATTATCTTATGTATGAATCAAACAGAAGGATGGGTTCAATGAAATTTTTATTTTAAGTATGAAAATCGAGTAACATTGTTCAAACATAGATAAGTTTACTATTTAGCTTATCATTCATTGAGTGGCAAACTGAGCAATTTTGTCATCTTTGTTATATAATTTACCACAGACAGTGAAAGTATTATGTAAAGTATTATGATTGTCAATGATGTATAATTTTCAGGAATAATATCAGAAATCTTTTGATACTTTAAAAAAAAAATTTTTTTTTGTTTTTGCAGAAAATGTATAGCTGACTTATTAAATTTTAATTTTTAATGCGTTATATGAGTAGTTGCCAAACCATCTTTGTGTATTTTTACTACCATCTGATTAGATGAAAATTGCATTGACCTTTTAATTTTGTTGTCATACGAGCTAAAACTTCGTGTTGAAATATGATATATTATTGTAATAAATATATTTGATAGAAAATTTCAGATACCGGGAATTGTTACCTTATCTTTTTAACAATACAGTAGCATCTTTTTTATTGAGAGATTGAATTTCAGTATGTAGAATTGAGCTACCTGTACTATTGATATACAATGAAAATTTGAACATAAAATATAACAAGAGGCCCAGGGGCCACAGCACTCACCTGAGCACACCGGCCAAGAAAAAAGCACATCAGATCAGAAATGAAAGTTTACTGAGGTTGGATGGGGGGGGGCCTGAATTTTAACCCCCCAGGGGGTCATGATTTGAACAAACTAGAATCTTCACTACCTAAGGATGATTCCATATAAATATCACTAATCATGGCTTTGAAGTGCTTGAAAAGAAGAATTTAAAAGAGTTCCCTATATATTCCTATGAAAAACTTTGATCGACAAACTACCCCCAGAATCTTCACTACCTAGTGGTTCTTGAGGATTTTTAAAGATTTTTCCATATATTCCTATATTTTAACACTAATCATGGCTTTGAAGTGCTTGAAAAGAAGAATTTAAAAGAGTTTTTCCTATATATTCCTATGAAAAACTTTGATCGACCAATTTGGCCCCACCCTACCCCCAGGGGTCATGATTTGAACAAACTTGAATCTTTCCTGGCCCAGTGGTTCTTGAGAAGAAGATTTTTAAAGATTTTTCCTATATATTCCTATGTAAAACTTTTAACAGCCATAATGGCCCCACCCTAGCCCCGGGGGTCATGATTTGAACAAATTTGAATCTACACTACCTGAGGATAATTTCACTTGAGTTTTATCTTTCCTGTCTCAATGGTTCTTGAGAAGAAGATTTTTCCTATATATTCCTATGTAAAACTTTGATCGGCCATTTTGGCCCCACCCAACCCCCGGAGGTCATGATTTGAACAAACGATTTTTTAAAAATGCCATTAATTTTTCTATATATTCCTAAAAACTTTTAACAGCCATAATGGCCCCACCCTATCTCCCTGAGGATAATTTCACTTGAGTTTTATCTTTCCTGTCTCAATGGTTCTTGAGAAAGAAGATTTTTAAAGATTTTTCGTAAAACTTTGGCCATTTTGGCTCATGATTTGAACAAACGATTTTTAAAAAATGCCATTAATTTTTCTCTAAATTTGAAACAAATTTGAATCCCCTTCACCCTAGGATATACTTTGTGCCAAGTTTGGTTGAAATTGGCCCGGTGGTTCTTGAGAAGAAAATGAAAATGTGAAAAGTTTACGATAACGCCCACGACGACGACAGACAACGGAAAAATTTTGATCAGAAAAGCTCACTTGAGCCTTCGGCTCAGGTGAGCTAAAAACGGATCCGATTCATGGAAACAACGAAGAAGAAGAATTAACTGTAACATTGCTGCATTAGACTGCAATTAATATACCCACAGTGCATTGCAGCAGTAATTGTGGGGCAGATGAATCATTCTCTTTAATGCTTAAGAAATGTCTGCTTTGGTAAACAAATGGGACATTTTACAGCTTTATAATCACAGAGTCCATTATTAGACTCTTTATGTACATTATGGACATGGTTATGTCATTTCCATTTCAGGGTTTCAGTGCAGAACAATATCAATAAATTTATGACCAGTGCTATACAGGATTTTCACTTCTTGATTAATAGCATAATGGTAAACATGTCATAAAACAATTATCCCTGGATTATTTTAGCTATCTGCGTTTTGCTAATGACCGTATTCCAAAAACGTCTGTTCTGAATCTCGTTTTTGGGTGAAATATGGGGAATGGCGTCCTAAATGAGTAGGAAAAATGTCTTTTTGCTAGAACAAAAGAGATGGTAGAGGCTGATAACTCATGCATCGTACAGGTTGTCACAGGTGCTTCCGGATTTAGGCTTTCGGGCAAATAGTCTATCCAGCAGACCCAGAGCACCCGACCTCTTGACCCTTGGTTTTGACGTGGACTCGGATATGACGTCAGAGGGTTTCATGTTTCGTTTTATTCTGATTTGGCGTAGAATTCCTACCAACAATTCGTCGACCTGATGATTCAGGGCCACAGATGTCTCTATATATTTACAGTTATATGTATCTGCCAACTTTTTTGCATCTGGAAAAAAGAAAATCAAGTTATTGTAAAAATCCCACATACATGTAGTGAGCAGAGACTGGGGATGAGAGAATAATCCAACAAGAAAAACTCGCGAACACATACCCGGGTATTCATATAGGAATATTTCTATACATTCATACTACACTGAAGAGTTTGGAAACGTAGAAAATGATTATTTTTTATGAGTTGAAATACAAAGTTCATAGATTACTAAAAGATCTAAAGATGCTCCATGAAAGTTTGCAAAGCATTTGTCCCAATCAATTACCATATTACTGTCGACTAAAATGTCCTACTCCCACTCCTCTGGTAGACAATTCATCGTATTAACCTCAGAATTAGAACGGATAGTATAATTTTCAACTAAGTTTTTCTAATTAATTTTTATCTAAGTTAAAAGATGAAAATGTTTTATTTGAAAACTTCAATATACAAGATAAGTTTGTCCATGTTATTCATTCATTATATTTTGCATAGTATTCATATCTCAAACCGAAGCGATAATATTCTGTAATTAAAATAATTTTTAAATTTTTTTTTTAAGACAAGATAAAATTTGAAATGTGTTTGATATAAACGGTGATATATCTCCTCAAAAACTCAAATACATAAAAATACTTTTTTGTTCACTGGAAACGAAAATAGTCTAATATATAATATTTGACGTTTCGCCAGCGATCTAGCTGCTTTTCTCATCTTATTATGGGGAAACAGAACGTTCACCCAGTTGGTGCGACAGATTAATTATTCACCACCAGAGCTTTATTCTCACTTGACAATAACTTGCTTTCTAGACAGAAAAGAAACCTATATCTAATTAATTCCTTCTACTCTATATAAAGTTCTCGCGGGGTTGACCGACTTTATATGTAGAACATTTGTTCTAACTTGAGAAATCCCCCCAAAAATTATGCCAAATGAATCTAAACGCAAACTTCAAGTACTTAATGGCACATGTGTACTGAAAACTTTCTCTGAAAGACCAAAAAAAGGAGATTTATGTCAATGGTTTAAGAGCATTGCAAAACAATTAAATAAACAGTTTTGGGATGAGCATGACTTATTTACGTATTTTGCAGATTGCAAAAAAATGTCATACCAGATTCGGGTACAGCCCTTTTTCGAACCAGATCGATTTTATTGGCAACGATGATAATGGTTTTGTTGATTTTAAGTTCTTTTCGGATTTTGTTGAGGTTTTCCTTGGCAATCTGGAAAGTCGTTGGGTTATTTACAGAGAAGACAACCATGTAAGCGTCTACATTCAGTGTCCTCAACAAATCCTGAAACGATTCAAATGGATAAATGAAAGGTCACAGTTCAATACTAAAAAAGCAAAATCTCTGATTAAATGAATGGTTATTGTATTAACCATATGTGACAAACTCCATACAGTGTCAATTCGCAGGGGACTACTCTCGTTCCCTACGAATAATATGGAGTTGCAGCGTAACGTAACACTGAGTTGTCTGGAGCTTGCACATCTGGAATAATAATATATAGATAGCGAACAGTTTTCAATATCAAAAGTCCATTAATCAATACAAAATAGGAGCTTAGCATACACGGACCTCTAAAATATCAGAGGTACGATCAGGTGCCATGAAGGAGTGAGCATCCCCTGCTGACCGGTCACACCCGCCGTGTGCTCCTTGTCATGATCGGGAAATAACGGAAAAAATTCGTCGACAATTCAGTGAAAAATAACGGTCTAACAATGAGTATGAAAAAACGTCAGTTTTCTAATGATATGACTGATTCAAAGAAGAGTCAGTTTACAGCTAAAACCAAATATCTGTTCCTCAAAAAAAAAACTACGGAAGCCTATTTAGGACCTATCAAAAAATATATTTAAATTCGATATAACGAATTCTCGAAATTGTTAGAACGAATTTAATTCGTTATAACAATTTTTTGAATTCGTTATAACGAATTTAATTTATTATAACAAATTTGTTGAATTCGTTATATCGAATTCAAAAAATTGTTATAACAGATTAAATTTGTTAAAGCGAATTCTTAAATTTGTAATGACTAATTAAATTCGTTAAAACAAATTCTAAAATTTAAAATCGTTTCATCAAATTCGACTACAGGGGTCTATAGAGAAGTATTTATGAATTTGTTATAACCAATTCAACAAATTTGTTATAATAAATTTAATTTTGTTATAACAAATTCAAAAATTGTAATAACGATTGTAATTGGTTATAACAAATTTTAGAATCCGTTTGAACAAAATTAATTCGTAATTACATTTATTTTGAAATCGTTATAAGGAATTTAAGATACGAATTCCAGGAAATTGTTATAACCAATTAAATTCGTTTTACCAAATTCAATAATTCGTTATATCGAATTCAAAAATATTTTTTGATAGGTCCTAAATAGGCTTCCGTACAAAACAAATGATAGATCCAAATATTATTCACGAAGTACATATAACGACACACATATATTGCATCCAAGGTAGAGTATGCCATGAATGCAACATTAGGAACCCACCAAATAGCGATCAAACAGTATGTTTTGGTTTACACGTGTTTATTGTTTAGCTCTGTGTTTCACAATTCTGTTTGATGTAGCCGTTTGCCTCTAATATAAAAAACAAAACCAATCTTTAAATCATTGTTTTCATGTGCAGTATACTAGTATGTTATAAAATGCTGAATGCTTTAAAATTATAATTTGCTGCCTTTGGCTCGATCACGGAACAGGGAGAAATCAGCAAATGTTGGGTAAATTCCAGTATGAAATAAATAAAATAATGATCACTTATTTTCCTATAAAATGAAGACTGTGTTTTATCAACATTCATTTTATCCTAGTCAGCCAAGAGTTTTCGGCCCGCTCTGCTCCTCATAAACCCTTGAATCGGTCTGCTCTGATCCCAATAAACCTAAGGGTTTATGGGAAGTAGAGCGGACCGAAAATCCTTGGCCAGCGAAGATGAATTCATATTTCCAATATTTTGTGTCTCGATTTATTTTTGTTTCTCTTTCATGACATTGATGATAAATAAAGTCCTACTTTTTCAAGGTCACTAAAGTCGTTTACCATTTTAAGTTGATCAAGGCATGCATACTTTATACCAGCTTTATTGCTGAATTAATGGCGGATGAGCCTTTGAAGTTTACCGTGATCACTCTAATTATATCTTATATAGCTTTTTCATTGACTTATCTAACTATGATAATGAAAGTAAATATTGTGCTGAAATACTTTTTAAGCCTTTTATAATAGATTGTTTTATTAATCTACAATTTGATAAAAACAACAGAAAAACAATTTTGAAAAAAAATATGTTATTACCCTTAGAGAAAAAATAAAGTATAGAAAAAAAAATCAATTACAAAAATCAATAATTGTTTGTACTTGTCATTTAAATCATTTACAGCCAGAATAATAAATGATGTTCATGGCCGTGTGATAAACATGTATTTGCTTTTTACCATTTTCTGACAAACATCTTTTAACCGGAGTAGAATTGATCGACAGGTCAGGTGTTGATTTTAAATTTTTAAACAAAATGCAACGCTTTGTTTATTGTAGTGATTGCCTTTTCTATGAAAACACGTGATTTCCAAAAGACAACCTCGCAGCGTTTGAATTTCATCGTAAATTTTATACATAATTAACGCACCTTGAAATACATTGCTTTTGACTTATTTAGAGTAATATAACATTGTATTGTTGCCTTAAACTAATTGATGAAAAATACATTACATTGTGACCAGAAAACAGTCAATTTTTCGCAATGAGCAACGAAAAAAAGTCTTATCCTGCAATGACCGACTACAAACAGTTTTGGACTAAAATATGAAGTGTTACCATGATCATGCAACGAATGTAAAAATCGTAGTATTAAATATAAGTGTAATTCATATTTAAAAATTGCATGTGCATTGGTGAAATATTTGGAGATATAAACAGTATTCAAGCTCAAAAGTCCACTTAAAAATGCAAATCAAGAGCAGAGCAAAGACGAGCCTCTAAAACACCAGCGGTGGGATCAGGTGCCATAGAGGAGTGATCATTCCCAGCCGACCGGTCTCACCTGCTGTGTATCCTTGTCATGATCGGGAGCATATAATATACTGCAATGGTACGGTTTGCATTTACATTTCACATCTGTGGAATTTTATTGCATAGGTACGGCAAGCAAATTGTAATTTCAAAAAGTTCAGACTACAAACTACAAATTTTTAAGTTTACTTATGCATGTTATGTACATTAACGGAATTACAGAGTAGGAATTTCGAACACTTTGGCTTTCCATACCAAAGAAGGTTGATCTATCGCGACTGAATTCTGTTTACAGAAGTGTTAGGATTTTTGTATCTCGCAGGTTTATAACCATACGTGTGTTTTAGCGAAATACCAGCTGATCTAAGTAACGGGGAGTTGCTTGGTGCTTTAAGAATAAAACGAATGCATTATTTAAAAATAATTAAATGTATGAAGCTATACATTAGGTATTTCCTTTTCATTCAAAATTTCGTATTGAATGGCATTCATATCACATGGATCATTATGGTGAGGAACTCGTACGTTGTCAGAACTTGTTTCTGATCAAACTGATTATGTCAATAAAACATGTTCTAAACAATCATATCATAATTTACTTCTATGGTTGCATTTACAGGAATATCCTTTTGTTACGATTTTAGATTGAAAAGAACTTATCTAGTGTATAATTCTATATACTAATAAATTTGTCTACAGGACTCAGATAAGCTCGTTGTATGCACGTGCATTTCGATTTTCTCGAGTTCAAATTTAAAGATGACAAACTATTCAAAGTAAATTTTAGTAAATATGGCGTATGAACACTGTAGTCTTTAAGCAATTCTGAATTTGTATGCGTCTGGATCGATAGATCCGAGGCGTATATTGTTTTTGTCGTGTCTGTTTGTCTGTTTATCTGTTTGTCTGCTTATCTGTTTGTTTGTTTGTTTGTCTGCAAACTTTAACCTTCGCCATAACTTTTGAACCATGAGAGATAGAGACTTCATATTTGGTACGCATACTCCACCAATGAAGTTCTTTCAAATGACATCAAGGTCAATGACCGTGTGACCTTGACTGTGACCTATATGCTAACAAGATGTGTTTGTGAAACACTATGCGCCCGGCGGCAACAAAGTTTTAAAAAACTATTTTCAGCAGATAAGTGAAAGTCAAGGTCACAAGGTCATTGACCTTGGTGTCATTTAGTGGAGTATGCACACCAAATATGAAGTCTCTATCTGTCATGGTTCAAAAGTTAGGTAAAGTTTGTAAAATCTATTTTTAGCATAAAGGTCAAAGTCAAGGTCACAAGGTCATTGACCTTGGTGTCATTTGAAAGAGCGTCATTGGTGGCGTAAGCATATCAAATATGTAGTCTCTATCTCTCATGGTTCAAAAGTTATGGCGAAAATTTATTTTTAGCAAATAGGTCACATCAAGGTCACAAGGTCATTGATCTTAGTGTCATTTAAAAAAAAATTACTTTGTGAAGTATGCATACAAAATATGAAGTCTCTATTATGGCGATAAAGTTGACAACAGACAGACAGTCAAACAGACAGGACAAAAAACAATATACGCCTCGGATCTATCGATCCGGGCGCATAAAAATAGCTTTCTTAACTTCACCATAACTTTTGAACCATGAGAGGTAGAGACTTTATAATTGGTATGCATACACCACTAATAAAGCTCTTTTAAATGACACCAAGGTCATGACCTTGTGACCTTGACTGACTTATATGCTACAAATAGCTTTTTAGAACTTTCACCATAACTTTTGAACCATGAAAGATAGAGACTTCATATTTGGTATCCTTACTTCACTAATTAAGCTCTTCCAAATGACACCAAGGTCAATGACCTTGAGACCCTGACTGTGATTTATCTGCTAAAAATATTTTTTTGAATTTTGCTGCAACCGGGCGCATGTTATCTCACAAACACATCTTGTTTGCATATATTTTTTTTCATTTTCCTAAATACAAACCTTGACCTGTGACCTTTGGCAAAAAAAACAGAGCAAATATAGAGCAAGCCAAAATTTTTCAAGATAATGTACATGGAAAGGAAAGAAATACTAGAACAGCAAAAATATGATATCAAGCGGAATTCCAGTAAACCACTTTTTAAGCTGTTGTATGGAAATAAACATTAGAAAGCAACAGGAAGATTCTCCCTTGCATTCCTGACCCAAATGCAACCCTAGTTCATTATCTGTACATCTCATGGGGCAAATGTAATAATGACTAAAAAATTTGTATATATGAATCCTGAAATATTTTTAACAATAGAAATAGCAGAAACTTTACCTTTTGACCCCTTTATCAATATTAATCCCAGGCAATATCTTTCACGAAAGCAACTCACACAATTCAAACAAGAACTAACTCCGAACACTTCTAATGAATAAAAGTCAAAACTTGAAAAACAGTCAATAGTTAATCTACGTTCATCTTTTAATTTTCAAGGAGACAATTGTTAAAATCTCGCCTGCATGATCAAGTCTCACACTTTTAAAAACTTTATATAAATATTTCGAGACTGTTTACCTGATTTTCAGTGACGTCATGGAATTCTAGAGTAGATTCCTCTCCATCTAAAAGGACCGAGACAGTCATTTCATCGTCTTCGTCGCCTAAAAAAACAGAAGAAAAAAACATTGAAAATGGCAAGAAATAATCTTAACATTCAAACAAGATGTGTTTGTGAAACACTGATGCCCCTGTATGGCATTACAGCGAAGATAAACTTTTTCAAATACAAATCAGATATGTTGGTAACCAAAATAAGGTCTTCTCACAAGAAATACAATTGTGAATCATGAAAGCTGTAGCGCTACATGTTCAAAAGTTTTGACCAAGGTTAAAGTTTTTTAAAATCAAGTTAAACTCCTAGGTCAAGGTCAAAGGGTCAAAGTTGTTGGATTCTGAAGAAAGGTCTTGTCACAAGGATTACATATTTGATGTATGAAAGCCTTAGGTTTAACAGTTCAAAATTTATGGCCAAAGTTTAAGTGTTTTAAAAGTAGATCAAACTCCTAGGTCAAGGTCAACGGGTCAAAGTTGTTGGTATCATAGGAAAGGTCTTGTCAAAAGGATTACATAAGTGAAGTATTTAAGCCCTAGACCTTACCGTTCAAAAGTTATGGCTAAGGTTAAAGATCTTAAAGGTCAATCTACCAAGGTCAAGGTCAAAGGGTAAATTTGTTGGAATCCAATGAAAGGTATTGTCACACAAAATACATATGATAAGTATGGAAGTCCTAGCACCAACCGTTTAATAGTTGCCAAAGTAAATGTGTGGTAATTTTTGTAAAAGTAGGTCAAACTCCAAGGTGAAGTGGTCAAATTTGGTGGTACCCAATAAGTCTTGTCACAAGAAATACTAGGGCTGGATATTAGCAAGAGATTTCGTATTGCGATATATTACGATATTTTCAACTGTATTGCGATACGTATTGCAATATTTTCAACGAAAATGATATGGCATTTTCTTGTTATATTAACGTTAATTTACATGCAGAATGTACGTAACTGAAATATCTTGTTGATTTTATTTAACCTACATCCATAAAACAGCTTATGTTTTACTGTATGGCTTAATAACAAGTCTTTCTTAAATTCATTTTCACATTTAAATAATAAAATTCCTTAGTCTAAGCATTTTGCCAATATATCGATATTTCAAAAACGTATTGCAATTAATACGATATTTTTTGTCACTGTCTTGCAATATACCGAAATATCGATATTTTTGCCCAGACCTAAGAAATACACAGCTACTTTTCAAGACATATCAGACACACATAGAAACTGTCCAAGGTATATTTCCTTGAAGTAGTTCCGCCGTCTGACATATAAAATATAAAGACTGAAAAGGGGTTATACCATAGGGCAATGGAATGACATTTCTTGAATGGAATATGTCTTTTGTACCGTGTTATTGTGCAGAAAATCAACGCACAAAGATTTCAATGAAAATTCAAATATTTTGTTTTCAGGAATCTTTTTTTTTCAAATTTAATGACACTAGCTGGACTTTCAAGATCAGAAGTATCATACTACTTTTCCTACGTGAAAAGTTCAAATTAATTGCTGCAAACTATATAAATGTACATGTTTGTTTTTTGAGTTGCTTCAAACTGCATGCATATACTGATTTACTTTTTCAGAGAAAATATCATTCTAACTTAATTAATATTGATTTCTTGCTTGGAAAAATGATGATTACTGAATGATGAAAACGCATCTTTACATAATATGTCTGCAAAAAGCAGTTATAAAATTGAATTATATGCCGGTTTTTTAACTTACCAAGGAAATGTTCAATAAATAAATAACAATGATGTCTAGGTTTTTTATGATTCCGATTACAAGCTGCATTTGTTACTTATTATAGCAATCACATGTTGAAGCTCGGCCATTCAGTCACAATTCAGTAATCATTCAGTCACCGTAACTAAATATCATTTTCATCCTGACATGTGCATTTTTGTTTGTTTTTCTTTTCTTCGAATGGGTCTACAAATTATAATTTAATTCTTCTTTGTAATTCAAAAGTCTGAAGGAAAGATGATGCAGAATTTTTTTTTTCAAAAATCTTAAGTACACTTTAGTCTCGTTTATAATTAAGTTCGATTTTTCCGATACAAAATTACACAAAATGCCATTAAAAAGTGTTTTATATGTATATATTAATTTATGAGAATGATTACAGAAAGGTAGAATTTGAACATCAAAGAAAGTTTACAATTTCATTAGATTTTAGAATTTGTTATTTGCAATATTTACAACCAGAAATAATCCAAAAACATATACCAGTCCAGGCATTCGTGTTTGGTATCATTTGTCCTTAATGGAATACGACAATAAGTAAATCGAAACATTTTACTCTTCCCAAAGCGGAAACCTTGGGAACATCAGAATTGAACTGGTCAGTGAACGGACTTAGCGAAAGTCATCCTGGAATTAATTAAGCTGGGTATCTCTATAAGTCTTCGGCTTTGGTGACAGCTTTTGATCGACTTATACCGACCACTTTCGGATTCAGTTCATAAGGACGAAATCTTTAAAGTCCTTGATTGCTGTAAATTATGATTTTCTTCTGAATCTCTCAAAAAGTCGATAGCTTAGCCATTAGATGATGATGTCGGAGCTATCTGCCAGAAGTACGTCATGGAGTGACTGTATCTGCTCTTAACTCATTTGATTTACTTTGCCTACTCCGAGAAAGCAACATAATAATTCAGACTGCAGCAAGTTTGTCATTCAAAGATTACTTCTGACCAATAACGCATACGTAAACTTAAAAAAGAATGTATTTCCTACTCCTTTTTGTTATTAGAAGTAAAAGATAATCTGCAAACGAATTGGAATTGATTACGTATGCATGCAGGTTAAAATAATAAAGGCTTAAAGAGCTTCGTCTAAATATCAAAATTAAACAATTCTTATTTAAAGGGGAGAAAATGTATGAAACTCAAAACAGCTTAACAGACTTTGATTTTGTGGATGGAATACCGTATACATTAACTATTTTGGTAACCATTCGTGAAGCAAATAGTGCTTTGTGTTCAAAGCAAGCCACAAAGTAACCGATTCTTAGATATTTTGACAAAAAGAAGCGAGGTGAGGTGTCTGTTGGGAGCATGTGGTGACTTTATTTTCCTTCTGTCAATAACATTCTTTAATCCTTCTCAGAAATAAAGTGGCGGCCCCCATAAACAACAAAATGCGAAAGACAAACAAAGAATGTGTGGCAAGACTCCAAAGGCTTGCTTCTCTGTTATTATTCGGATCGCTCTGGCTTTATGGAAACAGAAAATTAATTTCCGCGCCGGAATACCGAGCGAATGGATTTTCTCTTTTGCATATTGAATGTAACCTTTTGGCAAATTTGATCGTCAAAAAAGCAGCGAAGTATTTGGCGTCTAATTTGAATTTCTAATGAATTATAGATTGTTATCTATTGAAAATGGGCTTGGAGTCGACCAATAACTTTCTTTTTTAATGCTATCTCCCTTCTTAATGGCGTGCCTCATGGATTGATATCAAGACATTAGAGCAGCATGCGCATCAGCTTAATATATTTTTTGGACGCAGATAGCAGAAACACTGCAGAAGTCGAATTATGACGGGAGAAAATATCTCGATCCCTGATTACTTTGCATGGAAACCTTTGATGCATGTAATTATTATGAATGGAACATTTTCTAATCTGTATAAACCTTGCATATGAAAAAATATAAATGTTTAGCAGAATTCTTTCCAGACAAAGCAAAGCACTTAACAAAATATGATACTGATGTACCCGTCTCTCGTTAGTCATACGCTATCTAATGTAAAGGCACTGACCATTTAAAATTATTTTTCTGGGGGGGGGGGGGTCTTAAAATTTTTGTGTGTGCTTTATTGTGTTGTAAACTTTCCAGTTACAATTTCATCTTCTCCAAAAAACATAGGACCAATTTCAATCAAACTTGGCAAGGAGTTTGGTAGATGAAATTCAAATGTGTTCATTGAAAGGCTACACCCTCTTACAAGGGGGGGGATATACTAGTAATTACGAATTCATAAAATTTTGGTGGCATCATTTGAAATCTTCTCAAGAACCAATGGACCAGAAGAGATGTGAGAGCTTCATTCAAAAGGCATCCTCAGCTAGTGAAGATTGAAGTTTGTATGAATCATGACCCCCGTGGGCTACTGTCCGTGGGTAGTGTGGGACCACAACAGAAGTTTTACACAGGAATGTAGGAAAAATCTCTTTAAAATGTTCATATCAAAAAAAACATAGTCATTATTAATCATTTTAAAAAAGAAGCATCCTCAGGTGATTGCGATTCAAGCTTTTATTCTTCAAATTTTGACCCTCAGGGTGGGACATGGTCAAGACAGGGTATTAAAGATTTACATGTGAATACTATATATTAAGGAAAAAATCTTTAAAACTTATTTTCAAAGACCATCAACCCCGTGGGGATCCGGGTTAGAATAGGTCCTCAGTGCCCCCTTGCTTGTCGTAAATGGAGCGGTCCTTCGGATGAGACCGTATAAACCGAGGCCCCGTGTCACAGCAGGTGTGGCACGATAAAGATCCCTCCCTGCTCAAAGGCCCTAAGTGCCGAGCATAGGCCTAAATTTGCAGCCCTTCACCTGCAATGGTGACGTCTCCATATCAGTGAAATATTCAGGAGAGGGACGTTAAACAGTATACAATCAATCAATCAATCAATCAAAGACCATCAATGACATGATCAATGGTATTATTTAATACAGAATATTCTCAGGTAATGGAAATTCAGAATTGTTGAAATCATGACCATTGAAGGCATGGTGGGTCCACAATAGGGGATGAAATTTAAACATAGAAAAACATGGGGAATATTTCTAAAATTCTTCTTCTCAGCAAAGCCAAGATCAGCCATATTTTCTAGAATCATCCTCAACTAGTGTAGATTGATGTTTGATTGTTTGAATGATGATCATGGCACCCGGGTATAAGGTGAGGCATTCAAGGATCTTCTCCACTTTAAAATACGACCCCCACCCCCACCACCCTCTAGGTTGGTACCAGACGAGCAATCAAAGTTTTACATACGAGCACATTGGAAAAATCTTTTAAGTCTTCTCAAGTACAGCAAATATATGCTTGTTCTTATTCATATTATATGGAAACATCCTCAGTTAGTGTATATTTACAATGTAAATTTGTTCAAATCACGATCCCCTGTGGTAGGATGGGGCCATAGAGAGGTACCGAAGTTTTTACATAAAAATATGTAGGAAAGAATGCTGATGAAGAATAGATGGACCAGTTACTCAGGCGCTCATTGAGGCACCTTGGCCTTTTGTATATTTGGTCTTACCCTATTTGTTTGTTGTTGTTTTTTTTTTAGATTTGTAGAGTTAATCTTTTTAAAAGATCTATGCCGATATTGCATTGTCTTTTGTATTTATTATATGTAAGAATACATCCCGTATAAACAATCATATGCACTTTCGAGATATTTTTTTAGAGCTTGTTCATATCAGTTCATTTTGTTATCACCAAGTCGTCTTTCATAGCGTCGATACGTTCACCGAGATGAAATAAGTTATAATTTAGTGAAAAAGAAAAAACTACGTAATCCGTAAAAAAGGTTCACACCAATCCTGAATAAGCAATTAATTCTCTCCCTTGATAAAACATTTGACATTTCTATTTGCGATAATAAGATTACGGATTTCTTGCGACTATCTGTAGGGAGCTTTCTCAATACAAGAACAATATTACGATGTCTATATGGACCTACTATGTTGGTACCAAGCGGAAATTATACGTTGACACATTTAGAGTATATGACTAAATGCCAACCTTAAAATAGGATTATTAAGTAAACATTATCAATTTCTTCCACGTCTTTGAAGCTGCAAAACAATCGTTCTATTTGGTCTCACAAAATTCTGGCACTTCGAACACATTTCAACGACCTTAAATTAACTTCCAAAATTTCTCAGTTCAACAGCAGTTTCCATGTACATGTCTAATCATTATGCTTAACAAGTACATGTATATAAACTCTTGCACTGGGTTTAATCGAACACCCTAAAAGACCCTCCAAAGTTCTTGAATGAGCTAAACGATAGAACGCAGTTCATAGATATATAGAACCGTGGCGACATGTTTATATCTGATACATATATAAACCTTTCCCCCTTTAAAGAAAGAATAAATTTTTTAAGGAGGGATTCTTCTCATATTTCTTGTGTTTAAAAATTAATGAAATTTTCATAGAATCAAGAAGACTATATCAATATTAGATAGAATCCGTAAGATTAAATTTGACTGTTTTATATTAGAGGTAAGGTCAGGTCAAGGTCATGACCTTTTCCCTGAACAATAAGAATTAAAAAAATACTGTTACGAATCACGCAATGCCTACTTCCATTTCAAAAGATAAAATTTTTTTTTTCTCTTTACAGAAAAAAGATATTACCATTATATATGATCTATCAGAAAATATGAACATTATACCCCAAACTGAGTTTGAAGTACCCGATAGACATCGATCAGGCAGTATAAAACATATGCTTGTAAGTAATCCTTATCGGTCTTCATGTATGAACAAAGTTTATTAAAAGAGTAGTATCACAAATCAATAGCTGGAAAATCCAATAGAGAGATTCACTTCCTGTCGTGTGAGGTCTATTAGTGCGACAGTGAAGAGGCCGAGTTTACAGGGGTATCGATATAATCGAGTCCCTTAACAATAGATACCGGCTTAGAGCTCACCATAATTAGGAAACTAATTTACATTTATCACTAATCCCACGAGATTTTCTTACATATTGTCATGTTTCAAGACGTGACCCGGTCAAATTCAAATTCAACAGACTAGTTACAGAGATGTTTATGTTTTACACATTACAATTGCATATATTTATCTCTAAATTTTATTTTCATGCCGCTTAATTTTGAGAAAAGTATCACGTGGAAAAACGTTGTCATTATTCTTAACTATATACTACTACTGTACATGCAAAATAATATATTCCTTTCTCCATTTGCTACTTGAGAAGAGCTACCCTTTACGATGTGAAGTTATAGATTTTGAAGAACATGATGGCAACAGGAAGAACAAGTGAGAACATACCAATATGACATGCAGAGCATCAAATTGTGTAAATCTGTCAATTTCATATTAAACAATATCGTTTTAATGTTTTTAAAAACCTCCTCTGGTAAAGAGAGGGTCTTAAAGAAAATGCCAACTGGGGGGAATTCTATATAATAAAATAAATTTTCGCCTTTCGTGGGATTTTTATCTATTTGGTACTTTTCTATGACCAAGGCTCTTGTCCGTCTTGCAAATTATATAGCCTAGAAAATTTCGAAGAAAAAAATACAAACCAATGGAAATTTCAAATCCACCCATGTACTCAGACGTTTTGAACTGGTTAACAAGAACCGTTTTTCCGACCCCCACTGATCCACAAAGCGCCACCCTGTACACGTTCGGAATTGCATTGTGGATGGAATACCGTATACATTAACTATTTTGGTAACCATTCGTGAAGCAAATAGTGCTTTGTGTTCAAAGCAAGCCACAAAGTAACCGATTCTTAGATATTTTGACAAAAAGAAGCAAGATGAGGTGTCTGTTGGGAGCATGTGGTGACTTTATTTTCCTTCTGTCAATAACATTCTTTAATCCTTCTCAGAAATAAAGTGGCGGCCCCCATAAACAACAAAATGCGAAAGACAAACAAAGAATGTGTGGCAAGACTCCAAAGGCTTGCTTCTCTGTTATTATTCGGATCGCTCTGGCTTTATGGAAACAGAAAATTAATTTCCGCGCCGGAATACCGAGCGAATGGATTTTCTCTTTTGCATATTGAATGTAACCTTTTGGCAAATTTGATCGTCAAAAAAGCAGCGAAGTATTTGGCGTCTAATTTGAATTTCTAATGAATTATAGATTGTTATCTATTGAAAATGGGCTTGGAGTCGACCAATAACTTTCTTTTTTAATGCTATCTCCCTTCTTAATGGCGTGCCTCATGGATTGATATCAAGACATTAGAGCAGCATGCGCATCAGCTTAATATATTTTTTGGACGCAGATAGCAGAAACACTGCAGAAGTCGAATTATGACGGGAGAAAATATCTCGATCCCTGATTACTTTGCATGGAAACCTTTGATGCATGTAATTATTATGAATGGAACATTTTCTAATCTGTATAAACCTTGCATATGAAAAAATATAAATGTTTAGCAGAATTCTTTCCAGACAAAGCAAAGCACTTAACAAAATATGATACTGATGTACCCGTCTCTCGTTAGTCATACGCTATCTAATGTAAAGGCACTGACCATTTAAAATTATTTTTCTGGGGGGGGGGGTCTTAAAATTTTTGTGTGTGCTTTATTGTGTTGTAAACTTTCCAGTTACAATTTCATCTTCTCCAAAAAACATAGGACCAATTTCAATCAAACTTGGCAACGAGTTTGGTAGATGAAATTCAAATGTGTTCATTGAAAGGCTACACCCTCTTACAAGGGGGGGGATATACTAGTAATTACGAATTCATAAAATTTTGGTGGCATCATTTGAAATCTTCTCAAGAACCAATGGACCAGAAGAGATGTGAGAGCTTCATTCAAAAGGCATCCTCAGCTAGTGAAGATTGAAGTTTGTATGAATCATGACCCCCGTGGGCTACTGTCCGTGGGTAGTGTGGGACCACAACAGAAGTTTTACACAGGAATGTAGGAAAAATCTCTTTAAAATGTTCATATCAAGAAAAACATAGTCATTATTAATCATTTAAAAAAAGAAGCATCCTCAGGTGATTGCGATTCAAGTTTTTATTCTTCAAATTTTGACCCTCAGGGTGGGACATGGTCAAGACAGGGTATAAAAGATTTACATGTGAATACTATATATTAAGGAAAAAATCTTTAAAACTTATTTTCAAAGACCATCAACCCCGTGGGGATCCGGGTTAGAATAGGTCCTCAGTGCCCCCTTGCTTGTCGTAAATGGAGCGGTCCTTCGGATGAGACCGTATAAACCGAGGCCCCGTGTCACAGCAGGTGTGGCACGATAAAGATCCCTCCCTGCTCAAAGGCCCTAAGTGCCGAGCATAGGCCTAAATTTGCAGCCCTTCACCTGCAATGGTGACGTCTCCATATCAGTGAAATATTCAGGAGAGGGACGTTAAACAGTATACAATCAATCAATCAATCAATCAAAGACCATCAATGACATGATCAATGGTATTATTTAATACAGAATATTCTCAGGTAATGGAAATTCAGAATTGTTGAAATCATGACCATTGAAGGCATGGTGGGTCCACAATAGGGGATGAAATTTAAACATAGAAAAACATGGGGAATATTTCTAAAATTCTTCTTCTCAGCAAAGCCAAGATCAGCCATATTTTCTAGAATCATCCTCAACTAGTGTAGATTGATGTTTGATTGTTTGAATGATGATCATGGCACCCGGGTATAAGGTGAGGCATTCAAGGATCTTCTCCACTTTAAAATACGACCCCCACCCCCACCACCCTCTAGGTTGGTACCAGACGAGCAATCAAAGTTTTACATACGAGCACATTGGAAAAATCTTTTAAGTCTTCTCAAGTACAGCAAATATATGCTTGTTCTTATTCATATTATATGGAAACATCCTCAGTTAGTGTATATTTACAATGTAAATTTGTTCAAATCACGATCCCCTGTGGTAGGATGGGGCCATAGAGAGGTACCGAAGTTTTTACATAAAAATATGTAGGAAAGAATGCTGATGAAGAATAGATGGACCAGTTACTCAGGCGCTCATTGAGGCACCTTGGCCTTTTGTATATTTGGTCTTACCCTATTTGTTTGTTGTTGTTTTTTTTTTAGATTTGTAGAGTTAATCTTTTTAAAAGATCTATGCCGATATTGCATTGTCTTTTGTATTTATTATATGTAAGAATACATCCCGTATAAACAATCATATGCACTTTCGAGATATTTTTTTAGAGCTTGTTCATATCAGTTCATTTTGTTATCACCAAGTCGTCTTTCATAGCGTCGATACGTTCACCGAGATGAAATAAGTTATAATTTAGTGAAAAAGAAAAAACTACGTAATCCGTAAAAAAGGTTCACACCAATCCTGAATAAGCAATTAATTCTCTCCCTTGATAAAACATTTGACATTTCTATTTGCGATAATAAGATTACGGATTTCTTGCGACTATCTGTAGGGAGCTTTCTCAATACAAGAACAATATTACGATGTCTATATGGACCTACTATGTTGGTACCAAGCGGAAATTATACGTTGACACATTTAGAGTATATGACTAAATGCCAACCTTAAAATAGGATTATTAAGTAAACATTATCAATTTCTTCCACGTCTTTGAAGCTGCAAAACAATCGTTCCATTTGGTCTCACAAAATTCTGGCACTTCGAACACATTTTAAAGACTTTAAATCAACTTCCAAAATTTCTCAGTTCAACAACAGTTTCCATGTACATGTCTAATCATTATGTTTAACAAATACATTTATATAGACTCTTGCACTGGGTTTAATCGAACAACCTCAAAGACCCTCCAAAGTTCTTGAGCTAAACGATAGAACGCAGTTCATAGATATATAGAACCGTAGCAACATATTTATATCTGATACATATATAAACCCTTCCCCCTTTAAGAAAGAATAATTTTTTAAGGAGGGATTCTTCTCATATTTCTTGTGTTTAAAAATTAATGAAATTTTCATAGAATCAAGAAGACTATATCAATATTAGATAGAATCCGTAAGATTAAATTTGACTGTTTTATATTAGAGGTAAGGTCAGGTCAAGGTCATGACCTTTTCCCTGAACAATAAGAATTAAAAAAATACTGTTACGAATCACGCAATGCCTACTTCCATTTCAAAAGATAAAATGTTTTTTTTTCTCTTTACAGAAAAAAGATATTACCATTATATATGATCTATCAGAAAATATGAACATTATACCCCGAACTGAGTTTGAAGTACCCGATAGACATCGATCAGGCAGTATAAAACATATGCTTGTAAGTAATCCTTATCGGTCTTCATGTATGAACAAAGTTTATTAAAAGAGCAGTATCACAAATCAATAGCTGGAAAATCCAATAGAGAGATTCACTTCCTGTCGTGTGAGGTCTATTAGTGCGACAGTGAAGAGGCCGAGTTTACTGGGGTATCGATATAATCGAGTCCCTTAACAATAGATACCGGCTTAGAGCTCACCATAATTAGGAAACTAATTTACATTTATCACTAATCCCACGAGATTTTCTTACATATTGTCATGTTTCAAGACGTGACCCGGTCAAATTCAAATTCAACAGACTAGTTACAGAGATGTTTATGTTTTACACATTACAATTGCATATATTTATCTCTAAATTTTATTTTTATGCCGCTTAATTTTGAGAAAAGTATCACGTGGAAAAACGTTGTCATTATTCTTAACTATATACTACTGTACATGCAAAATAATATATTCCTTTCTCCTGTTGCTACTTGAGAAGAGCTACCCTTTACGATCTGGGGTTATAGATTTTGAAAGAACATGATGGTAACTGGAAGGTCAACTGAGAACATACCAATAAGACAAAGCATCAATGCAAATTGTGTAAATCTGTCAATTTCATATTAAGGAATTCTATATAATAAAAGAAATTTTCGCCTTTCGTAGGATTTTATCTATTTGGTACTTTTCTATGACCAAGGCTCTTGTCCGTCTTGCAAATTATATAGCCTAGAAAATTTCGAAGAAAAAAATACAAACCAATGGAAATTTCAAATCCACCCATGTACTCAGACGTTTTGAACTGGTTAACAAGAGCCGTTTTTCCGACCCCCACTGATCCACAAAGCGCCACCCTGTACACGTTCGGAATTGCAGTAGAGGTAGCGATTTTATTTGCATTGTCAAGGTCCACACTGTCCGACTCACTCGATATTCTCTGCCGGTGTTTTTCCCTGTGTGAAATATGTTCCGAAAAACTTCCATCAGATGCCAAACTTGAATTGCTTTGGCGAAAGGTGTCGCCTCGGTTGACAATACCTTTTGACGTCATTTTAAAAGAGCGTACGCGACGTAATGGTTCGCCGTCGGCGCCGCATTTCACCGAAAGTAGCTCTTTGCCCCCAGTGTCGGGCATGCTGTTTCGCCTTGGGACATCAATAAGTTTTTGCACACCACGGGGACGAGGTTTATTTTTGAAAGAATTTGTCCTAGATGAGGGCGCGGATCCATGATTATTATATCTGAAGGGACTTGAATTTGCGAGTTCCATTGCAAGTACACCACAAGGTTAAACAAATTGCTAGAATTTATCCTCCGTGAAAATCACGTGGAATTACATTTTTTGCTAAAAATTCGCACTTTAACGCGTCCTTAAAGATTATAAATCCTGGTGGAGTTTTATCTACGGCATCATTTTCTTTTTATATACATGTATCTTCAAATATTGATCCATGTCATTCAGACGATGGCAAGGATAAACGTCCGTTGCCAGTTGCAGCAGATACAGTTTTCCACGTGACTGAAGAAAGTTCACACCGAAACAACAACAGCCGGCAGCATGCAAACACATTCGGGAGAAATAAAAAATAAGACGGAATCTTACATTTTCAGTGGTTGTGATTTGCCGCTAAGTCAATCTCCCCGAAAAATAACTAAAGCAGAGCAAGACTGCGTGTTTCGTTTACGAGATCGATCTCATCAGCAAATAATTTAATGCCATGACAAACGTGATCGAATTATTTCTGATCAAAATGATATTTAGTGTTTGAAAAGATTGACAAATAAGATGTGTAATATCAGTTTCCCTTGCTCATATATTACGTGCATTTGCAGGATATTTTTGAGATGGCAAAGGGGAAAGCTCATTTAAATTTTTGAGAAGTGGAATGTACATGCATTAATTGAGGCCAAAAATAATTTACACAATATCATAAGGAGGATATATGGAGATAACGAACAGAATTCAATCTCAAAGTCCATAAAACAATACAAAATAGGAGCAGAGCAAACACGGATCTCCGAAACATCAGAGGTGGGATCAGGTGCCATGGAGGTGTGAGCATCCCCTGCTGACCGTTCACACCCGCTGTGTGCTCCTTGTCATGATCGGGAAATAACGGAAAAATCCGTCGTCAATTCAGTGTATAAATAATGGACTATAATTCATTTCACTTAAGCAAATAAGATAATTTACATGCAAAATAATACGAAGAACAATTTCACAATTATCAAAGAAATGTTTGTTTTTGACGTATTGATGTATTCATGAAACAAATTTTCAGTAACTTACCAATTTTTGAACTTCCTTCTTAAATGTAAAAAAAATGTAATGAATTAAATGTCGGAACACATATTAAAAAAGCTTAATTAACACAATAACCCTTCAATCCAGTCCCTGTTTGATAAGAACAAGTTGCACACTTCTGAAAACAGAATTTATTTATAGCTAACCATTTCTATTATAAAACAAAAAGTGCATTTGGGGATGGATTTAATTAAATGGAGCAAAGGAAGGATTTCGTGTGATTGAAACATCGTGTTCGAACTGAGTATATACGTGTTCTACAAGTACTCGACCTTTACATGTAAATATTGACCATAAGCTATGCATTTTCTTTTTTAATAGCACATTATACACAAATATATACACATGTCGCCAGTACATATAATAAATACATTGATTCATCGACCATAGTGTGCTATGTGTACGTTGGGTGGTTGGAACATAAAAGTCTATCTCGATGATTTGAGCTGTAGTAGCACATGTCAAACGAAAGGAGACGTATACTAAGGAACACAGTAGGCAAAGTTCCACTGGTATTCAAACCATGAGAGAAAATAATTAACTTCCGTTTTATTCCTCATTTGCCGCCAGGGAAAAATGTAACTAACAACCTGGAGTTTCTTCAGTTAAGCAACCCGCAGTGAACGACGTTGGCAGAGCGATGAAGCACAAATTTGTTGCAAAATTGATGCTCGATGCATGCGTGCATTTTAGATAGATTGTCCAAAAAAATGCAATATTTAATATACAATATGCAATGCTCTGTACTGCAGACATTGACGTGGGTTTGAATATTATTATTATGCCCCCATAATAAAAGTGTCGGGGGTATATAGTTTTTGTCGTGTCTGTCCGTTTGTCTAGCTGTCTCTATGTCTGTCTGTCTAGCTGTTTGTTTGTCTGTTTGTCCGCAAAAACTTTAACCTTGCCCATAACTTTTGACTTAGTGGAGATATGACTTTCATATTTCACATGTGTATTCCTTGTGACAAGACCTTTCTTTGGGTACCACCAAATTTGATCTTTTGACCTTGACCTTGGAGTTTGACCCACTTTTACAAAAAAATTCCAAACTTTTACTTTGGCCATGTCTTTTGAATAGTACCAGGATATTTATACTTCACATATGTATTCTTTGTTGAAAGACCTTTCATACCAAAAACTTTGAACTTTTTATCTTGACCTTGGAGATTTCCGTACTTGTGAAAAAATTTTAACCTTGGCCAAAAGGCTAGAACTTTCATACTTCACGTATGTAATCCTTGTGAAAAGACCCTTCATTACTTTGTTCACGGGGGCATAAAAAGTTGGTCAAATTGGAAATGTCTTTTTTAAAGTAATGATTTAGCTTAGGAGTTTTATACTACTAATGTTATATTGTAAACTTATGTAAGACTGATATTTATTTCACCCCCCCCTTCCACGTGTATTTGTTGGTGTGTGTCTGTATGTAAGTGTGTGTCTGTATGTGAGTGTGTCGTTAAATATAATTAATTGTATGCTTCTGAACATATATGTAATTTGTTTGTTTCTGTAAATAGACAAGATGTGTTTATGAAACACTAATGCCCCCGTTTGACAAAACACGGAAGATTAAACTTTTCTTAAATGCAAACTCACTGGACATACAATTCTGAAATATGAAAGTAGGCAAGGGTTAAAGTTTTTTCATAAGTTTGGAAATCTCCAAAGTCAAAGTCAAAAGATCAAGGTAATTGGTATCCAATGAAAGGTCATGCCACAAAAGTACATATGTGAAGAGTGAAAGCCCTATCCCTAACCCTTCAAAAGTTATGGCCAAGGTTAAAAATTTAAAAAGTAGGTCAAACTCCAAGGTCAATGGATCAAAGTTCTTGGTATCCATTGAAGGGTCTTCTCACAAGGATTACGTATGTGAAGTATGAAAGCCCTATCCCTTACCGTTCAAAATTTATAGCCAAGGTTAAGGTTTTTTTCATAAGTACGGGAATCTCCAAAGTCAAGGTCAACAGGTCAACGTAATTGGTATCCAATGAAAGGTCTTGCCACAAAACATACGTATGTAAACTATGGAAGCTCTCGTCTTTACTGTTCAGAAGTTATGGTCAAGGTTAAAAAATTTTAAAAAGTAGGTCAAACTCCAAGGTCAAGGTTTAAGGGTCCAAGGTCTTGCTTTTAAAGGAAAGGTCTTGTCACAAGGATTAAATATGTGAAGTATGAAAGCACTAGCTCTAACCTTTTTAAAGTTATGGTCAAGGTTTGCTTTTTAAAAGTAGGTCAAACTCAAATGTCAAGGTCAAAGTTTTTGGTATCCATTAAAGAGTCTTCTCACAAGGATAACATATGTGAATTATGAAAGCCCTATCCCTTACCGTTCAAAAGTTATGGCCAAGATTAACGTTTTTTCATAAGTACGAAAATCTCCAAGGTCAAAAGGTCAAGGTTGTTGGCTTCCAAATGAAAGGTATTTTAACAACGAATGTATATGTGAAGTATAAATGTTCTGGTATCTACTGTTGAAATGATATGGCCAAAGTAAAGGTATGGAATTTTTGTGTAAAAGTGGGTCAAACTTTAAGGTCAATAGGTCAAATTTGGTGGTACCCAAAAAAAGGTCTTATCACAAGGAATACACATGTGAAATATGAAAGCCATGGTTCCACTAAATCAAAAGTTATGGGCAAGGTTAAAGTTTTTGCGGACAAACAGACAAACAGAGAGACAGACAGACAGCTAGACGGACAGACGGACGGACACGACAAAAACTATATACCCCCGAAACTTTGTTTACGTGGGCATAAAAAAATAAAAATGCAATATCCCTTTGACCCCCCCCCCTAAAAAAAAACAACGCATGGCGACTATTACGCGTGGTACAGTGTTGAGCCCCCTTGCACACACGTCACACAAAGGAGTTAAGATGGGAATCCCGGGGGAACCGGAAGTAGTTCTCATGAAACTTTTTTCTATCTCCCTCGTAGAGTTTTGAAATTTTTCACATAAAATTTTCAGCGCTGTACGTATTTTTATTTCTTTTGATAATGCCTTTTCCAGGGTACCCAAGACAGCTACTCATTCACTGAGACAAGTCCTCTCTTCATTTGGTAACAATATTCAAGTATATCTCGAAAAGATGCCATTGTTGTGTCATAAAAGTGTACTTTTAAGGTAAAGTGGGCCTTTGATCTATTTTTTACGCAAATTTTGAAGATAAGCTTTTATCAAATAAAGGAGCAAAGACCCCCTCATAAAAAACCAAGATGTGTTTGTGAAACACTGATGCCCCTGTATGGCAACATACCGAAGGTTACACTTTCTACAATGCAAATCAAATATGTTGGTACCCAAAGTAAGGCCTTCTCACAAGAAATACAATTATGAAATATCAAAGCCCTAGCAACACCTGTTCAAAAATTTTGGCCAAGGTTAAAGTTTTTTTTTTAAGTAGGCTTAATTCCTAGGTCAAGGTGAAAGGGTAAAAGTTTTTGGTTTCTAAAGAAAGATCTTGTCACAAGAATTACATACTACCGGTAGTATTTGAAGTATAAAAGCCCTATAGCTTTAACCGTGCAAAAGTTTTGACCAAGGTTAATGTTTTTTTTAAAGTAGGTCAAACTTCAAGATCAAGGTCAAAGGGTCAAATTTGTTGGTATCCTAAGAATGTTCTTGTCACAAGGATTAACTATGTGAAGTATGAAAGCCCTAGCCCTTACCGTTCAAAGAGTCATGACCAAGGTTAAAGTTTTTTAAAAGTAGGTCAAAAGGTCAAAGTTGTTAGAATCCAGTGAAAGGTCTTGTCACAAAGAATACATCTGAGAAGTATGAAAGTCCTAGCACCAACTGTTCAAAGGTTATGGCTAAAGTAAACGTGCACGGTATTTTATTTTAAAGTAGGTCAACCTCCAATGTCAAGGTTAAGAGGTCAAATATGGTGGTAACCAAAGAAAGGTCTTGGCTTACACCTGTCAAATTTGAAAGCCATAGCCCCCCGCTCAAAAGTTATTCGTAAGGTTAAAGATTTTGCGGACATACAGACAAAAAATAAGATCCACTCGGTACACCTCGGCCGATTCGTACTTCATCTTTGATGAAGGCGACGGAATCAGCCGAGGTTTGTCGAATGGGCATCGATCCTGATGCAAATACGTCACTTCCGTTTCGCACAAAGAACAAAATAACTCACTCTCACATAGCTACACACACACAAGCGCTTTACTACGATTCAAGAGGTAGCAAAGCACATAGCCAAGGAATAGGCAAAGAAATAGAAAGGATGTACGAACAGGGGCGTTCATGCATACTTCCATGTACCAGGGGTATTAATAAAGCCGGGCTTGATTAGAAAGATGAATAGCAGGTTATATTTTTCTGGTAGATCCCTTCGTTTTCTTTTATTCCTTAGTAATAAGAATTCTCTCTTAGATTCCTTGAGTTTTGGTTTTACCTTCAAATCATCACGAAACAAAAAATGAACAAAATGAATTGATCTGTTGTTTGTTTGTTATTCCTTTTAAAATTATTCTAAGAAGTAACTCATGGGTGTATGAAAGCAGTAAGATTTATAAGGCGGAGATACTTAGGTAATCCACGATAAACAACGTTATTGCAATCATTGACTGTTAAATAAAATAAGAATAAAGAGGAAAAAAATGATTTCCTGTGTTTGTATTTGTCAACAGGAGTCTATAAATATTCAGCTAATTCTGTGTTTTAAAATTAAGATGGTCTTTATATAGTCTGATGAATTAATGACGTTTTGCATCAAAAGCTTAAACCCCTGTCACACCGGGGCTGCGTCCTCACGGCGACTGCACGGCGTCCTCAAAAAATGCAAAACGCCGAGGTGATCGCAGTAGAGTCTCCTACAGCGCCGTGACAACGCGGCGAGATCTCCACTGAACGCCGTAGGGTCTCCAAGAACGCCAGGGGACGGCGATCACTTTGAGCATGCACAAAGTACGCGCCGTGTGATCGCGGTCTGATAAGAACGCAGTAGAGACGTAGTATGATCGCCATAGCAGCGCGATGAGATCTCCAACAACGTAGTGGGAGCTCCGTATAAACGCCGTGAAGTCGCACATGATCGTGGCACGAACGCAGTGATAGTAGACTGCGCTTCCACGGAGACCTCACGGAGATGTCGCGGAGTCCTTGGAGATGTCACTACGTTTCTTCTAATGAGATTTATCGTCTTGTGATTTTTTCGGCTGCGATTACACGGCGATTGCACGGAGTTGTCACTGCGGTCATTGCGCTCCAACGGCGTTTCTACAGCGTCCGTTGGCGATCACAATGCGCTTTCACGGCGTTGTTAGAGCGTTGTCAGCCAGCACACAAAACAAGAGCAATGGGATCATATTTGATCAGCTATAATTTAAACGTATTTGTTGCACTAGGAGCATTTATGTGAAAAAAAATGGAAGAGAAAATTACACAAGAACTTGATTCTGTTGTTTCAATTAAAATTTGTAGAAAACTTTTCGGTGTGTTTATTTTTTTTTTACATTAAAAATAAAATAAAGAAAATCTTACTAACAACACAACTGAACCGATGAAATTGAAAAAAAAGTGTTTATTCATAAAACTATTAATAATTTAGTACTAAATTATTTAAATATAGAACATTTTTAATTATTAATATTTTCTAGCATGAATAGAAGTCTTTTCATCGTGTAACTTGAATCTTTAAACAAAAATGTGTTACATTCCTTATAAATATATATCAATGAGTATAGAGCGCATTGTGAACGTATTGTGAACGCAGCCTGCGCAGTGAGAACGCCGTGAACACGAGGTGAAAACTCCTAACGCGCCGTGAAAACTCCGCAGAAGCGCAGTCAATCGCCGAGAGATCTCCGTGGGAACGCAGTAGAACTCCGTGAGATCGCCGTAGAATCGCGACCGTCGCCGTAAGGACGCCGTGACATCTTCATATTGTGAAAAATTTGCAGAAATTTGTGCCATTTCCCTGCGATTCCACGGCGATTTAAAAAATTTAACAACGCCGTAATGACTCCGTGTGAACGCAGTTGGTGTGACAGGGCCTTTAGCATGACCAAGTTCATGTCCAAGATTATAAATAGTCATTCGTCATTGGTGTAAGTTAATGTTTTCTGTGTGTTTCTCTCTCTCTCTCCAGAAAATAATATGACAGTAGCAGACATTAAAACCGAAGCATTTTCTTCTGATGCAGTCACTGTAGATAACGTCGTCTGAGAAATAACTGCTGATTAACTTTATGCACCTCCATAAAAAATATATTAATTACCTTTTTTAATACTTGTTTATGATGAATTTCTGTAAAATAATTTACCATTACTAAAGTTCTTTATTCAAAACTGGCTGATGAATTGATTGTTATTAGAATAGTAAATGAAGTGTAAAAATTTCTTAGTAAATTGTGAAAATTGTTTACACTTTAATAATAGATAAATTTATTTTTCTTTCCATTGATTAATTTGTTTCTTTGTGTTTTTATTCATACAAAAATCAGAAAATCAGACGTCCTTGGTCAGTGTTTGATCACAAAAGAGCGCTCTGATAAGTGAGTGTAGTGTCTGCAGATGGGGGGGGGGGGGTCATTTTGAAAGATTTCTTTAAAGAATTAAAAGTTTTATTTTTAAATTTTTTTCTTGTAAAAAAATGCTGTGGCTAGATTAACAAACTTGACAGAGTCTTTTATGGTTTATTTGTGGCTCTCAATATACAACTTATTGCAAGACTAAGGACGTGCATTATGCCAGAACACTTGACTTCTAGACACTATGACAGGCAGAGTCATGAAAGCACTTTTCGTTATTACAGAGACAGGAAAACCCCCGTTGACTTGCATCCGCACAACTACCAGCTTAACAGTGCAAAATCGCGGTATGTGGACAAGAGGGCCATTTGAAGGTCTTGTGTTAACATCATGACATGAGTAAATCCGACTGGCCAATATGTCATATTAGATTTACTTGTGCCGTTTACGCAAATTGCTAGATGTTTGCATATGAGAATGCTGAGTGGGGCGTTAGCAATTTTGTCTGGATATTAGTTTAAAAGTACTTTATTTTTACATGTTTATATATATCTATCTAGTGAGTGGAATGGTTAAAGATTGAGATGTTTTGAACTACGGTTATATATATGCGTATTGCAAATTGCCGTAAAATAGCTACTAGTCTCTCTCTCTCTCTCTCTCTCTCTCTTGGCAAATATAGGGAGGGATCCGAATCCCTGACACCCCCCCCCCTTAAATCTGCCGATGAAAATTGTGATAAAATAATTTTTAATTAAAATTTCTTTCACAATTGAGACAGGATATTGTTGTTTTGTTTTTTTTCAAAAACTCACAATAGGCCCACTCGATCGCAAAATAAATAAAATAAAAATATACATTAATTTCAGAACATTGAATATCCTTAATATATTTAATTCATTCACTTATACAAGTATACCACAGTAAGAACTGCACTACAGAAAACAATGAAAAAAGCAATAAATATCATAATTTAGTAGATTCACACAGAACTTGATATGATACGGAGCTGCAGTGTCCGTTGATCTATTTTCGGAGTTTAATCAGAAGCCATTATGATATTTCTCTGGTGAAAAGAAGAAAGAACTGCAGAGAAGCTAAGGGGATATATAGTTTCGCATGCAATATTTCGTTATCAATTTTTTCTTAGAGAATTTGTTTTTTAGAATAAGATTTGAACCAAAACTTAATGTTCTGTGTAAAAACAATAATCTATTGTAAAAACAGCTATAATGTGGAAGGCTGGAGGTATTGATTCTGTTTTTTGCAGAGATGATTTTGATAAACAATATACAGATATTATGCAATCATTTTACGATATCGGGAAGAACAAAAATTTGTTGATCTAAAAACTCTGTTTTGAACATTGCTATAAGTCTGGCGTGTTGTTATAGAAATAAATCAAATCATGCAAATAACTTAATTGAAATTTGAACTTACTTATCACATTTGTTTTGACTGTTTATATTAGGTCTTCGGATACATCTGTGTATTTGAAGACAGGCTCAGATCTATGAACCATTTTATAGGTATCTCAGATACACAGCATGCTTGAGTTCTAGGATTGCTATCCCCTTCCACCCTTGCGAAGTGGTTAGAGCGTCTGCTCTAGAGTCGCGAAGTAAGGAGTTGATCCTTACGTCGCGGATTCGAAACTCAATGTGGGACGTGGAGATCGGTCCTTCAGATGAGACCATATACTAGTAAATCGAGGTCCCGTGTCGCAGTAGGTGCTGGCGCGAAAAAGATCCCTCCCTGCTCAATGGCCCTAAGTACCGAGTATTGGACAAAATTTGCAGCTCTCCACCGGCAAGTGGAGGCTTCTCCATAGGAGTGGAAAATTCTCGAGAGGGTAAACAATCAATCAATATACCGTTTTTACGGCTCTATTAGGCCTAAAATAGAGAAATATGCCATCATTTAGACATCAACAGATCAGCTTTAGACCTACATGTTGCGTGGACGAAGACATCGGTTATTCGCCTGTAGCGAACAACGAGGACGATCTCTGATATATGAAAGAAGCTCTATCATGGGTCAACAATTGAATTTCTGTCAAAGAAGAGTCACTCAAATGTTCACATTGCACGCTATGAAGTAACCTATTTTTCACGCACTTTGCTAGCCTATTGCACGTTATACAGACCTGTATATACAGTGTAAATATGGTTGTGCCCCATCAAAAATTACGTCTGATGACATTTTTGGCTTATCAAGGATTTGTTGCTTGGTACGTAGCCCCTCCGTCCCAACCCCCGTTTGTTCGCCTATCCTTCTAACACTGCTTCATGCGGGCCTGTTATCATACTCTCCCAAAATCTGATGGTTTTAACTTTTAAGGTTATGTATCAAAAAGTCCAAGTAAGTGCAAAATCACTACATTGGTTTGAATTTTGTGTTCATTTCTGTAATGAACATATCTTGGTGCAAGAAGTTATGAACTTCAAACCGAAAAAGATTTCATAATTTCCACTTCGATCAAATTTTATTTATTTATGCGGATTTATCTTTATATAAATGAAATGCGGTAGGCCATTTGACATTGATTGGGCAAGCAGCTGCACAGAATTATGCAATCATTTCAACAAGAAATCTAAATATAAGTATGTAACTTATGTTTTTCACATCACAATATCAATAATTTGATAAATTCTTTGCAAACAGATCGAACCAGTATTCTCAGGAAACAAAATTGCTGTAAACCATCGAATGAATTCACAGTATTTTCGCATCATCTCTAAACAAGACGTGTTTGTGAAAAACTGATGCCGCCGTACGGCAGCTTATCTAATGCGAGGGTTGAATTTTCTCAAATGCATGTCAAACTCCAAAGGCCAAGGTCAAAATTTTTGGTACCCAAAGAAAGGTCTTGTCACAAGGAATACACTTGTGAAATATGAAAGCTCTAGTTCTAACTGTCCAAAATTTATGGCCAAGGTTTAAGTTTTTAGAAAGTGGGTCAAACTTTAAGGTCAAGGTCAAAAATATTTATACCCCCTGAAAGGCCTTCTACGTGTAATAATGAAAATACATGTGAAATTTGAAAGCCCTAGCCCAACTGTTCAAAATGTATGACCAAAGTTCAAGTGTGATGATTTTTTTGTAAAAGTGGGTCAAACTCCAATTCAAGAGGTCAAATAGGTCAAATTCAAGAGGTCAAATTGGGGGGTACCTAAAGAAAGGTCTTGTCACATGGAATACATCTCTGATATATAAAAACCATAGCCGCACCCATGGAATGTATGTGCTGTTTTGACGCATAGAGGGCGTCGTATTGGGTTTGTGTCAAGGAATTGATACAGGCGGGGGATGTACATGTAACTTGCTTGTAAACCATCGAGTTATATCATTTGGGGATCACCGAAAACTTTGCTTGTTTATACTTAGGATAATTTTGCTGTTTCTGGTTGCAATTTAACTTTATCAGAAAATTTTGTCCTCAAAAATCAATTTCTGACTCTGGAATCATTCGTGGAAATAGTCCACAAAATTGGTACTGTCTGAAATACTTGTAATTTAGTTGACGTCCTTAAGCAATTTTCCAGTAATGATCTCGTGGACAGAACCGGGATTCACTTGACTGTACTGGAATGATTGGGAGAACACGGTAATTGTCCCATCAGCAGGTCGCAGATACATCATTTGTTACGTCCGTGTCAATTTCAGGCCATCCTACTTGCCATTTTCCGGACACATCGATGGATGCTAATTATGGGTTACTGAACATATCGATATCCATTTCTTTTGGTATGGATTTTTCAGGTTACCTGCATAAACTCAGGTGACCTATCTGCTTTTGTCCATCGTCGTGTGTTGTTCGGTAACATTTGAACATTTTTATTTTTTTTTCTGAAACCGCTCAACCAATTTCAACCAATTTAGGCATATACATGTAGCATTTATGGGTGAAGGGGAACGAAAATTGTGAATTTCATGCTCCCTGTAACCCCACCCCCTGAAGCCCGAGGAGTGGGACTAAAACCATAAAAATTAATGCAATCTTTAAAAATCTTCTTTACTCCTGGACATCAAGCAGTCAAACTGTTGGTAATGAGCATTGAATTCTCTACTGAAATCGTGAAATTCATGGCCCCTGGGCCGGGGTTCTGGTGCTAAGGCGGGGCTATATAGAATATATTATGAAAGTGCCTTATTTCTTTGAAAATCTTCTCTGATCCTGGGTATTGAAAAACAAGAGGCCCAGGGGCCACATCGCTCACCTGAGCACTAAGGGTAGGAAAAAGTAGAAAATGGCTTTTTATTGTAAAGTTTAAATCCAAAAGTAGTCCCATGACCAATCATGGATTTGCTATTTTTTAGAAAATGATTTTTTAAGAATTTTCCTATATATATCTTTAAAAACTTTGGTCGGCCATTTTGGCCCCGCCCTACCCCTGGGGGTCATGATTTGAACAAATTTGAATCTACACTACTTGAGCATACTTCCATATAAATATGATGAATTATGGCCTTGTCATTCTTGAGAAGATGATGTTTAAAGAATTTTCCTATATATTTCTATGTAAAACTTTGGTCGGCCATTTTGGCCCCGCCCTACCCCCAGGGGTCATGATTTGACCAGACTTGAATCTACACTACCTGAGCATGCTTCCATATAAATATGATGAATTATGGCTTTGTCATTCTTGAGAAGAAGATTTTTAAAGAATTTTCCTATATATTTCTATGTAAAACTTTGGTCGGCCATTTTGGCCCCGCCCTACCCCCGGGGGTCATGATTTGAACAGACCTGAATCTACACTACCTGAGCATGCTTCCATATAAATATGATGAATTATGTCTTTGTCATTCTTGAGAAGAAGATTTTTAAAGAATTTTCCTATGTATTTCTATGTAAAACTGTGGTCGGCCATTTTGGCCCCGCAGTACCCCCGGGGGTCATGATTTGAACAAACTTGAATCTACACTACCTGAACATGCTTCCATATAAATATGATGAATTATGGCTTAGTCATTCTTGAGAAGAAGATTTTTAAAGAATTTTCCTATATATTTCTATGTAAAACTTTGGTCGGCCATTTTGGCCCCGCCCTACCCCCGGGGGTCATGATTTGAACAAACTTGGATCTACACTACCTGCAGATGCTTCCATATAAATATGATGAATTATGGCTTTGTCATTCTTGAGAAGAAGATTTTTAAAGAATTTTCCTATATATTTCTATGTAAAACTTTGGTCGGCCATTTTGGCCCCGCCCTACCCCCGGGGGTCATGATTTGAACAAACTTGAATCTACACTACCTGAGGATGTTTCCCCATAAGTTTCATCTTTCCTGGCACAGTGGTTCTTGAGAAGAAGATTTTTAAAATATGCCACCAAATTTTCATTAATTCCCAATTATCTCCCCTTGAATGAGGGCTTGGCCCTTCATTTGAACAAACTTGAATCCCCTTTACCCAAGGATACTTTGTGGCAAGTTTGGTTGAAATTGGCCCAGCGGTTCTTGAGAAGAAGTCGAAAATGTGAAAAGTTTACAGACAGACGGACAGACAGACGGACGCCGGACAAAATGTGATCAGAAAAGCTCACTTGAGCTTTCAGCTCAGGTGAGCTAAAAACAACTTAATGTATAGTTATGACGAGGAAGGATGTCTTTTCCAGCATTGTGAATATCGTGGTCCCTGGATCAAGGGTTCTGGTGTTGGCACTCTATATTTAAAAATAGTATAAAATGAAAAAGCATTTAAATTCTTTGAAAATCTTTTCGTTGCTCCAGGGTATGAAACAAAAAAAATTTACATTCAGTGTAATTTTCCTTACGAAATCCATTAGAAATCCACGACGTTCAAATTTCTTTAATACACGCGAAACCAAACTCCATACAGTGTCGATTCTCCGGGACTACTTTCCCTACGAATATGGAGTTGTAGCGTAACGTAATACTGAGCTGTTTGGAGCTTGACGCGAAACCTTGTCACCGCGCGTTAGAATACACAGTAGGAACTGTATGCATTTTCAATACTCTAAGAACACTAAAATGTAAAATGTTTTATTTCAATTTAATGAAAAACTTTAACCCTGAAAAATTAACGTAAAAATTAACGTAATGTGCATTAAGAATTAATTTGTCACTTTTTTCCTCGCAATGCTTGTTTGAGTCATTAACTTTGCAATGTCATCTAACGTCATTTGACGTCACAAACAGCTCTTACATCTATTAACCACGACCGTTTCGAAGGGCGCTAAATTCACATTTGAGATTAACGAAATAAGCAATTATGAAGAAGGAAAATTAGGGAATGTAAATATAAGCATTGAATTCATACCGTCGGTCCACTTAAAATTTAAACACCGTATTAAAAAAAACTGAAAATTTCAGGTTTTTTTTTTCCTTTAAATCGAAATCTGTAATTCCTCCATACCTGTATTTTACAAGAAATAAATATACATGTAAATAATGTTTCAGGTAATCAGGGTGACCTAGCAACTCGATATATTTTACATGTAAAATTGATAACTCCAATATTAACAATGGAACATTCAACACAGACTTTGAACATGTTAAATAAGAAGCATGGAAAATCCGTGCCAACTTAGCCAGTCTCTCCTCTGTTTACGTAATGCACAGAAAGGTGTGAAAATTACACTGGGTAACAGGAAATTGCTTCACGCCTGAACGCACACTGTTCGAGATAATTAGAATTGATTGACAGCTGCATTTAAGCATTGGTTTTTTTTAATGAATTATTATCTGCAATTTCATTTTTTTCTTGATATACATTATATCACTACTTATTTGAATAAACAATAAATTTAGAAAATAATTAATACACATACATGTACCTATGTCAGTTTTGCATCGTAGTAAAAAATATCTAGCCATAGATACATGAAAAATTGAATTGTTTAATCTGTGAACAAATTAATTAATAATTGGAATTTTAAATTTAAGCTACCTTTGGAAGCGAAATAAATGTAGGTTTTCACCATTGTAACTTAATGATAATTATTAAAATATTTTTTGGTTTGTAGATTAATACATTTTTTTTTAAGTTTTACAATATTTCAGAAAAAAAGTCCCTGATTGATTTTTCTTCTGTTGACTGGTTAGATTTATGCTTTATTAGACTGACTGGAATCGTTATATATATTTAGTTAGTTTTAATTAATGCCTTGTGTAATGATTCATTAGTTCAAACATTTTAAAGGTCCACCAGATATCGAGAAGGTCCACCAATAATTTCTGACAAGTGGAACTGTGGTCCACCAAGGTAAAAAAGTTAGTGTCGAACCCTGTATGATGAATACGAAAGCCCATTGGGCTCATTTTCGTAGGTTAAAAAAAAATTTCGCGATAAAACGCGAAATTTTCGCGAATAAACGCGTAACTTTTTAAGAAATAAGATAATTATATTTTTTAGAGTTTCATTGGGGTATGACATGAAGTCGGTCACGTGATCAAATTCTATAACGCCCGAAGGGCGTTATAGTAGATTTGATCAGGTACCGACTTCATGTCTTAAAAATGATATCTTATTTCTTATATTTATATTTTACGTTTTCATTCATGTTACAAAGAAATATAGGCATTATTTAGACTTTGATTTTGAAATGCAACGTAACGTTACTACGACGTCATGTGACGTCACAGTAGGAACTTTCCAAATTGCTCGTGCAGTTTGCTTTCCATATGCAAGAAAGTCTGATCATGTGACCAACTGCATGTCATTAAAAATTGAATTTCAATTCTATTTGCATTGTTAAGGAAAGACATCAGCAAATGTAAATATAGCGATATAACGCGAAAGTTTCGCGTTATAACACATAACTTTCGCGAATAAACGCGCAAGTTTCGCGTTATAACGCGAAAGTTTCGCGTTTATTCGCGAAAGTAACGCGTTATAACGCGAAACTTTCGCGATATAACGCGTAATGTTCGCGTTATAACGCGTAGCTTTCGCGAATAAACGCGAAACTTAAGCGTTTATTCGCGAAATTATTTGCATATAGTACTGTTTTTCAGGAACCTTGTTCTTCACTGCCAGATAAGAACATAAACGCTTATACAGGAACTTTCATGAATTTATTAATAAATTATCATTTCCTCAGAACATGTCCTGGAGAAATGATGCGAGAATAGGATAGATTAGTCATCAAAATTTTTTTTTGTATTTTTAAACCCTTACCAACTTTCTTGTACATGTTTTTCAGTTCTTTAAAAAGAAATTCTTTAAAAAGGAAGAAATTTCTCTACATATCGTATATTACCTTTTAAGGTATATGACGACGTTTTGCGTTCTGAGTTGAAATTGCATTCTGGGATACTAGTAGTTTCATAGATGGCACATTTTGATGAATGCATTGATTTTCCTACCATGGATGAAAAATTGCACTTCGTTGCATATCATGTGAATTAAATTATGTTGCATGGAAAACGTTATTCTTGTCATCTCCCTGGAATCTGTATTTCTTGTCAGAACAATCAGATATCACGCCACAGAAAGTCAGTATTTATTGCTCAACAAAGAGATATATCCCTCCAGATCTCCACAACAAATGTGTTCAGTGTCATCGGGTCTTGGAATTCTATTAATGATAAGATGAGGAAAAAGAACATTTCAGGAAAAAAAGATTATTCGGTGGTTTCGTTTTGTCGATCGATGGACGCGTTCATAAACCGAGTATATGTCTTGTGTATATACCGTATATAATTGTTTTTACATGACCATATACCGGTATATATACCAATATACATGATATATAGAAAAAGTCCCATTTGTGCATACATGTATAAAAAGGTACGGTATAGTTAAAAATCAAAGTACTGAGAGTACTGATAGGCGGAAGCATTATTGCAAGTTCTCATGTGCAAAACTTTAATAACACATATTTGAAGTATAATCTGTTTTAAAGGGGGGGTTGATAAATATTTTGATGGATTGTAGTATTGAAACCAAGGAACAAGAATAAATAATATGTCTCCCTTTTGAAGCGGAGACATGAGAATAAGTGATGTCAATAGCAATATGAACATTTTAACATTTATTATACCCCCCGCTTGAACAGCGGGAGGGTATACTGTAATCGTTATGTCCGTCCATCTGTACGTCTAGCTGTCCGTCAGTCTGTTACGCTTTGAGGTACTCATCTCATATCCACAACTCCTCTTATACCACTGAGTGAAATTTAATGAAACCTTAACAGAATCTTTATTACATATTGCCATTGTGCACCTTCTATTTTATTTTTTGATCCGACACATATTTTGGGTTTCCAGGCCACAGCAAACATGGACTTTTCCATTTTATTCAATTGGGGCGGGGGTATCATTTAGTGAGCTCAATGCTCACAGTACCTCTAGTTTTTGTCAAGTATAAGAAGTTAAAATTGAAATGCAAGTTGCAGTACATAAAAATTGTAAAATAAGGTTTTGGGGAACAAGAAATAGATAATTATAAAATTTCACACAAAAATGATTACTAATGAGTAATAGAAAACAATAGATATCACAACTGCTTTTTGTTTTTTTTTTATGTGTATTAAGTTTTAGTACCAATGACACAAATTCTTGTTATAAAACAGCTAATTAAATAAGGATGCAACATACATAGAAGACTTTACATAGATTTACAATGTGCTTGTGGTTCTATGAATTGTTTTCATTCAATACACGTATGGTCCAGTCATGATGTCCACAATAAATGGAATATTCTTTCAGGAGAGCTTCTACCATGGCAAGTCCAAAACAATTATATTTTTATTCCTGTGGTAAATTTGTCTTTGATGATTGTAAAATATTGGTACATATATCCCAATATCAGTGGTGATTTCTTTTCTGGATATTATCTACACCATTTTACTCCCAGCCGTCTCTTCGCAGAATTTTCTACAAAGTATATAATTGAAAAAAAAATTAAGAATATCTCATAATGTTTATTTAACAAAATTATTTTACAATGTATTCGGCTTTCAAAAAATGAAATCAAGGACTTCAAATAACCTTTTATGAAATATTTTAATATATTTTCTAGGGAAGTCAACTTTACCGGGTACTCGATCCAACGTCCAAGTACGAATACTAAAAATAGGTACTCGGTTACTCGGATGTATATAATTTCTTATTTCAAGGTACACATTTTTATCAAAAACTTATCAATTATAACTAAAACATGCAAATGGTAATTAGCATGTCTTCATCTACACCTAGCTGTAAAACATCCGTTATCGCCTTAATCTACATTCATTCATTCATTCATTCGGTGAAATCTAACAAGCATAGAAATTAATGTCACTATACCCAAGATTCAAAACTGCTGAAAGTCAACTTGTGTAGTAAGTTAAGGGTATGTATACTGGAAACAACCAATGAATGTTATAATATAAGATTAGCGATCCTGACCAACAACATCCGTCCCCTCTCCTTCACTAGTTATATAATAACCTACATGTGTACACAGGAGTTTGTCAAATAGATCCAATTAAACAACCTTTTGTAATTTTGGGTGTATATTGTGCATTTGTGTTTTATTTGATAACTAAGAAGAAGGTATGGTTTCCATAAAAAATTTGCCCTGTGGTTTTCTCTAAAGGAGAAAGTCCGAAAACTGTCCATTCTGTGAGAGAAAGAACTGTTTGAGGCCCGAAGGGCCGAGAATAGTTTTTTCTCTCACAGAATGGACAGTTTGAGGACTTTATCCTACTTAAAACATTTTCTCTATTGTTAACTTAATAAACTGTCCCAGGTGATGGTAATGTATTTGCTTTGATTACGTCATACACTTGATTGTCCAGAGAGTGAGAGAAGAAAAGAATATAGCTGTATTGTTTAACTTAATGGACAGTGCCAGGTAAATTTAGATTTAAATGATAGCTCACTTGATTTCTGACCACTTCCCATGTAAAGCTTCATGAAAGAGGATGTCCTCATCAGATGGAGAAAGTAATGTATATTTCTCAAAAATACAGAAAAAAGGTCGGTAAGTACTCAAAAGTAGGTAGACACAAGCAGAAGCCTGTAGGTATGCAGAATCTGAAGTTGTGTTCAAGTTTTGACAAAAAATATCGCAATCTTTGTGAACAATCAGGATTTAAGGGACACGTATACGAAACATTGTTTGAGAACAACACCGGCGACCCGCTTGTATGAAGCTGAGATTAGGAACAGCAAAAACATGTAACAGAGAAAACGGGACACAAATCTATTACAGTTATATCCTACAATTGAACCAACAATGAATAGTAGCAGAGAGTAAATGAAATAATTCATGGAAATATGGGGATTCAGATAATGGCAGGTGTATGAAAAAGATGAAAATTTGTGATCCCTGTCCGAAAAATGATTCCACCTTCAGTACATCTAGTGAGGTTACCATTTCATCAGGAAATATGCCTTAATTCTCTTTTAAAATTTAAATTGTTGTTGGATATTTTTTTAACATTCACGGAATGGATCTACTACGTCATTTACAACTGTTGTGAAGAGGATGAGACGTTTGTTTATTAATAAAAAAAAATTCTGGATGTGGATGTTCTAAAATCATTATCCATCAGGATATCACATTTTTGCATTGGATTCATCATTTCCAAAGAGGATATACTGTTGAAGTTTTCAAATACATGTACAAATGTTTGATATTCATGCATAATTGTGTATTGAATTAAAAAAATTGTTACTTCTTTTCATTACGAATGAACATGATGAAGTTCAGAAAAATGTTTTGCATTTTATGTATTGTTTTCAACATTTAAAACCTGTACATTAAGTTACCTGTAATTGTACATTAAGTTGACAAAAAGCTGTAGATTAAGTTAAGAATTGAGAGTTTTGTCAACTTAATGTACAGTTACAGGTGACTTAATGTACAGGTTTTAAATATCCAAATATATTATGCTATATAATGTACTAAAAACACAAAGGATTACATAACAAAAATGTTTTTAAAAAAATGAAACTGGTGTAAAAGTTGAAGACTCATGCTTTTTAAATAATTGAAATTCAATGCAGAAAAATCATACAAGTCATTTTTCTAACATGTGTTTTTAAATGCTAATTATGACGTCATAAACATGTGCATTTTCCCGATTTTCTTAAAAAGTTGCAGAAGACACCAATTTTCAATGGAATTTTCTTTCAGATAACATTGTCCACAGGCATCGCCCACAAAGATCTTGAGATATGTGATTTGTTATTAAATTTTGCACAAAATATAAAAAAATTAACGTGGGCGACGGCTGTGGACGCTTTTTTCTAAAGGAAAATCATCCTTGAAATGTGCCATTTTTAGGCTTTTTCTGTTGAAAATAGAGAAATGATTCACATTTATGACGTCATATTTTCAGAATGGTAAACCTCCGTGCCATATTCTTCCCTGATTTATCAGAGTCATTTATTTAACTAATATTTAAGCCAGTTTCAAAACTTTTTGATGTCATTACATTTTTAGGGCGCAATAAAGTTAAAACCATACTTTCTTCTTTAGTACCAAATATTATTTCCAATGGAATTGATAATTATTTGTACATGTATTACATTGATAAACATGATAAAATCAGCTTTGTGGGTTAACAGAGCTTAATTTAACTAGGCTCGATCAAGATTAAACTTTTATCTACACTGTGTATTCAATTGGGAAAAAGTCAGAGTAAGTGATTATTAAATATTGACCAATTTGACTTCCCTAATATTTTTTTGTATTTTTTTTCTCTCTCAAAAGCCTACTATTATAAGTAATCATGTATTTGCATGTATTTAAAAAGAATGAAAAGAAAATACGCAAGTCAACAAAAATAAAAAATGTCAAAATATACTTTCAAAAATAGTATTAGGTTCATTTTTGCCATCTTACAAGAACATTTGTTATGCTATCAAAAATATGTATCATAACTTACGAAAAATTTTTACACTAGAAATATATTAAATTGATGTACTCACCTTCAGAGATGTGTTTCTGGTTGTGCTGAGTTGAGTTTTCTTCTGCCATTTAGAGGTGACACGGAGCAAATTCACTATGCAATCTTAATTATATCCCACTTTCTGTTAGCTGTCTCCGTAGCAGGGGCACATCTATACAGACTAAATTACAATGTAGTTCTTCTGCATGAGTCTTAATTTCTGTCCAAATTTTACAGTTTTGGCCCATCCTTTAACATACATGCATGTATTTACATTAAATGAGAAAGGATATATAAATGTATACACAAACTCGGCATGATAATTCCTCAAATAATTTCTCCCAGGCATGTAATCATGGTAATTATGGAGTACCAGTTCGTTCGATAAGATCCAACCATAACAGCTATCAGATTACGATATCTAAAGCATGCCTGCATAGGGAGGCGACATTTTCATTAATCAAGTTAAAACAATAAAAGATAAGGGTGACAATAAAAGATAAGCTAATCACAAAGCGTGAGTTACCTTGCTTATTTGAAGAGAAGGCCTGTCATTCCATTCAACCATTGTAAATCATTTGTGCTCCACGTGGGTTTGTTGATAGTAATTTCACGCTGAATCGTCCTATGTTAGATTATTACGCGAATGTAGTACATATAAATAAACAATTGATAAAAGGAGTTACATACCTCTTTTCTTCTATTTTATATAAGATTATTGAAAAGATTAGTTTCTCAGTAGCTATGTACCTGTCATAAATTCTTAAACATAACTACCTACTTGAACTGTTTTGTCCCTCGTAGTATTTCTAAAGATCGCTTCAGGACCCCGTGCTAATCAAATGTTGAACCCGATTTGTTTTTGTGTTGTCGTTCGTTCTTCTCTCATACGCGAAACGTATCAGGAGTATTAAAATAACTATTCGTTCTATTATTAGGCTATTATTTATATTGGACTTTTTTTACTTCAATCAAAATAAATTGTTAAAATAAATTCGCCATAACACGCTTTTTGATATTATGATAATAACGATAAAGATTGGGAAAGGGGTCGAATATGATTTAGCGAGTTGTTTGCCCTTAGTTTAAAGTACATCCGTTTGGAGTACCATGAAACGGGGCAAACATCTTGAGAGGTCGAAAGGTCAACAAAGCAAATGTAAAAGGCGGCTTCCGCCTAAAAATTAACGTGTTACACATACCCCTTTTTATGTGCCTTAACTGTAAAAAAAAAATCAAGTGTAATTTAAGCTGACACAATCTACAGGGCAAGAAAGATTATCTGAAAATTTCAAGGCGCCAGATTTAGGAATTTTTCAACTTAAATTGACGTTTATCATCATTTAAAAATTTATAAAAAGTTTAAAAACATAAATTTAAATACAAAAAAATAGTCAACAAAAATCTGCGGATGATTTTTTGAGGAATTTCTGGTTATTTTACGTATAACTCACTTGGTAAATTTACATGTATGCCCACAGCAAATTACATCAAAAACTTTAGGCGCGTCCAACATTCCAATATTATCTTAGATAGATGTTAGGGGATAATTTTCTCATTATTTAGCTCCTAATACATTGCTTATCACACTACATCAAAATTTTAGTAGGGACTGTCTAATAAAATAAGAAAGTGGGGTCAATGTTCACATGAAGACTTAAAAAAATGATAATCTTAAATTTATGTGTCGCTTATTAGAACACCAACATGTCCAGAGATGTCTACATGTATCTAATATAAATATTATATACATGTACTTTTAAAAAATGATGATCTTGTGAATCTGATTTACAGAAGCAGATGAATTATGTGTGGTGGTGGTGGGGGGGTGTACATCATTCTTTACTAATTTTATAGCACACAGTACAATCATGTATGTAGTGTAATGATATCTGAAAAATTGTTGATTAAGTTACTTTCTGTTATGTATAGTATACAGAAACCAATTTTGGGACAATAACATCAAATCATCTCCAACTTCTTATTAAAGAAACAGTATTTAAAATGTTGGGAAATACTCTGTTGTTGACTATAAAACCCTATTGCAAGGAGATTAAATGTAAATAGCAATACAGTAATAGTTACTTACTGTGATACTACCAGTTCTCGAATGATTTTCAGAGTAGAACCTTGATATGTTAACAGACAAAAGTGTGAAATCCAGATATTTATATCACTTTCATATTGTTTTTATATACTCATATGTTATTTGATAATTTTGCTACCTGTCAGCATCATTAAGGAAACTCTAACACTGAGTGATGATATTGTAGGGTAGTTTATGCAGTAAGAGTGACCTGCCCTTATATTCAAAAGATGGAACAAATGGTAACAATTGTAACAGGTCAAAGTGTTCTCAACAATTTTAAACTAGGCCTAAATTAAAATATTGTTTGTTTGCCCTTAGCCGACCGACCCTCGAAAATTAGCCCAGCTCAAAATATTTTATTCCATTTTTCAATAACATTTTTTTTATTGTCAATAAAAAATTCCAGACGTACTAATACATTTTGTTCCATGAAGCATAAGTATGTAAGTATGTACATGAACTTATTGATCTTTTTTTATTTTAATAGTACATGTAATTTGATTTGAAGTCAAGAAGAAAAAAATAAAATATGCTTCCTACCTACCTACCCATTCCTAAAAATCTGGGTTGGTAAATGGCCAACAAACATATTTTTAATTTTGGCCCTAGGATAAAGTAAATGAATACATTATTTGCATGCATTTTACCAATGTAAGGAAACAACCATTATTTCTGCTCAATGATACATACATCATTATCTTAATATTTTTCTTCAACGGGGAAAGATATTGTAGTACCCTATGTTAAAAATAAACTAGATATAAAATGCAATATGTACACTTTTATGTGAAACATTTATTTTTAAAGTCCCCAAAACATTTTTACTTAAGGTATAGAGCTTCTTAAGATTTGTGCAGAGCAAACTTTGCAAAAGTCACCTCTTCTGTTAAAATATTCCTACTCTTGTTTTAATAACATTTAAATGGTTGTAATGAAGTTTGTCATTCAAATACACTATGTCACTTTCCCTCTTACTTCATTCACAGTGTTCTTTTCTTCAGATTTATGTTTCTCATAAAGTTTTCTGATCTGCATCATTAATTCCTCCACCCCTGTCTGTTTGGCAGCAGAAATAGCAATAACAGGTAAGTCCACATTGGCTTTTAACACCTCCAGATTTTTCTCCGCCACACTTAGATCCACCTTGTTGGCCACGATCAAATTAGGTCTCGTGGAGAGTCCCTCTTGGTACTGTTCCAGTTCGTACTGTAGGGCCCTGAACTGGGTCCAGGGCTCGGTGTAGGACAGGTCAATCACATAGAGGAGACAGGCACAGCGGTGTATGTGTTGTAGAAAGGAGAAGCCCAAGCCCAGGTTCTTGTGGGCTCCCACGATCAGGCCCGGGATGTCTGCAACTGATCAATAGAAACAACAAATACAGCTGAACTTTTTTTATCTCGAATTTTGATATCTTGAATACCATGTTCATGTATATGTCAAATTGAGTTTAAATTCCCAACCAAGTTTCCTCTATGTATTTTAGCTTTGAAATTTATAATTTTCATAAATTAAATGCCCATGTTACTGAGAAAGTATGAGCAGAGGGTTTCATTCGAATCCTGATTTAAATCAATTACAGTCAAACCTGATTACCTCTTACTCAATGCAGCTCAGAAAAACTTTTGAGATAGTTGATGATTTCAAAAGTTTATATGAAAACTAATTATCAGTACTAAGGGAAATAACTCTAGCTTACGTTTTCATCAAGATCGAAATATTATTGGTGTAATAGATGTACAAAATCATTTGAGAATCAATGTTCTTACCTGTAATTTGCTCATGGTCTGAATACTCCATGATCCCAACATATGGGTTTCGTGTTGTGAAGGGATATGCTGCTACTTTAGGTTTAGCTCTAGTAACAGCCCTCAGAAGAGTGGATTTTCCAGCATTTGGAAATCCTATCTGTAAATAAGGAAATATGAATGAATTGAACAAATGTGGATTAACAATATCTGGAGAAAAAATTAAAATTGATTGGTTTAGTTCTCAAATCCTCAGATCCTCTAAAACGGAATATTTTCATCTTATTGATAATAAAAGGTAATGGTGATCTAAATTCCTAAAATATAAGTCTTGGATGATGAATTTGTTCAATAGACAAAAATTTTGTACCAGTTTTAAATCCTAGAGAGTGATAAAACAAGCTTAAGGTTATTTATCCTGACTAACCAGGCCAATGTTAGCCATTGTTCTCAGTTCTACTCTCAGGCGGTGATGCTCTCCCTTGCCTCCTTTCTCCGCTATGGTGGGGGCTCTGTTTTCATTGGACAGGAAGAATTGGTTGCCCTTTCCCCCCACTCCTCCCCTCCCTGCTACATAGTAGTCTCCATCACACTCCAGGTTAGCGAGTTCCTGACCATTCATTGAGCTGATCACTGTTCCCATGGGAACCTATCAAAATACCAAAATCTCTAACTCAGAAATCAAACATTCTTTCAAAATTATTAATGACAATTTATTATGATTTCTAATTTAAAATGTTTTTTTTTTATAACATTAAAACACTTTAACCAGAAATAAATAAATGCTGGATTGTAGATTATAAAACAAACAAATATTATTTAAAAAAAAAAAAACTACATGTACATGTTAAACAGTGTTAGATACAGTATATTCAATAATATAATGTTTCTAACTTTACAGGAACTATTTATTTACTTTGATGTATGTGTGATCTACAGAGGCACCATGGCAGTTTTGTGATTTTCCAGCTATTCCTTTGTCAGCTCTGATGTCTGAAGATAAATGATTCAATGATTTCTCTGTACTGGAGGCTGAAATGGGAAGGTAAATCTAAGGGGTTAAAATATTCTAGTATCAATTAAAATTGCAAATAAATGTGGAATAAATTTATGAGTACCTCAATGCAAGCCCTGTTCAAAAGCTTTAAAAATCCCTAATGTTATATTCAATCAATTTCATTTTGAATTTAATTTCAATGAAAACAAGATGTGTTTGCCAAACACTGATGCCCCCGTATGACAAGGATAAACTTTCTCAAATGCAAATCAAATATGTTGGTATCCAAAGTAGGGCCTTCTAACAAGAAATACAATTGTGAAAAATATGAAAGCCCTGGCGCCACGTGTTCAAAAGTTATGGCCAAGGTTAAAGTTTTTTTAAAGGTAGGTCAAACTCCAAGGTCAAGGTCAAAGTTGTTGGTTTCTAAAGAAAGGTCTTGTCATATGGGTTACATATGTGAAGTATAAAAGCCTTAGTCTGAACTATTCAAAAGCTATGGCCAATATTCAAGTATTTTTTTAAAGTAAGTCAAATTTGGTGGTACTCAAAGAAAGGTCTGTCACAAGGAATACACCTGTGAAATATGAAAGCCACTGCCCCCATGACCCAGTTTAAAGTTATGGGCAAGGTTAAAGTTTTTTCAGAAAACAGACGGACAGACAAGGCAAAATATATATACCCCTGAATCTTCAATTACGGGGGCATATAAAAATCATTTCAGGCTGAAATCATTATGACTGTGCTTTTCTGCATGAATTCTTTTTTACAGCACAAATATATTATACTTGTACATAGTAATAAATTCCCATGACAATTATATTAGAAGAGAGATCATCAGTCAGTTTTGCTTAAAATTGCTATATCCATGATTTTTTTTCTCTGAATAAAAACTGACACATAAAATAGTAGACAAACAGTTTCCTTTTTATTTGCAAGAATGATATCTAGAACACCTCATTTGTAATTTATTAATTCTTTAAGTTAAAAATCCTCACCTACGAATATAACGTGTCCCCCATTCCCCCCATCTCCTCCATCAGGCCCAGCAAATTCTTTCCTGGGAATTTTTGCAAATGACATACAACCATCTCCACCATCACCCCCATATACCTGCACCTCTTTATAATCGACAAAATGTTTAGCCTGAAAAAAAGGTAAGTCATTCAACAAAATCATAATTATTTCAAATTTATAAAAATAAAATCAGGTTTAAAGGGATAAACTTGTATCGAAATGAATGATATGAAAAAAAAATTACATGTCTCCGAATTTTCAATTAAGGAGGCATACAAAGTCAATGTTTTGATGAATTTTACAATTTTGTTCAACCTCTACCTCATTGGTGATGCCTTTCTTTGTTCGGGGCAATAATGGTTTGTATGATGAAAACGCAGCGATGAGGTTCTTTTCAAAACACTTCTTCAACAACTTTAATTTACTATATGAAAATGATTTTAAAGTAAAGCGTCGTAAAATTTTCATTTTTTTTTCAACATTACAATGAAAATAACCGAGTAAATTCGAAATGACAGGTGCTTTGAGATAAGTCGTACGTAATCCTATTCTGCTTTCAAAAAATATTTTTAATCATGAGCATTTCTATTTTTTAAAGATGTTATTTTTTCTTTAAATATTGAGAGCAAGTAAATCATTCATAAAATCTATTCCACAGTTGGACTCAAATGTTTTTATTACATTTATTTTCTATAAATCAATGAACGAGTTAACTTTCAACATATAAGTATGGGGTAAAACAAGTCCCAATGATAAATGAATGCAGAAGTCTCCGAGGCCTTAAAATAGATCATATAGTATATGCATCAATGTTCAAACGTGTTATATAAGTTTTTTGAACAAAATATTTGAATAAGACCACATATCAGCCGGTATTTCAGTTATTTATTTGGTTTCAGACAAATTACCCATATCTCAGGCATTTACTGCGTGACTAGAATCAGACCAGGGTCAAAGTTGACCAAGATGGTTGTGAAAACTGAGGAAGAGGTTATCCAAAACTCTATGACAGAGGATGATCCGAATTCAAATTCGGAGGCAGCTTCAAGTAAACAACCAAGATGGGGCCCACAGCATGCAGGTGCCAAAGAGTTGGCCTCTCATTACTCCAAAGGTAAGCCTTAGGAAGTTGCTTGACCAGTACCTTGACGACCGGTGTATTATGAAACTTTTTTTTTCGTTATGAAAAGGGAAGTTTTTATGTTTTGATAGAAAGAAAACCTGTATCTTTTTCTTTCTGTTTATATACAATCAATTTTTGCCAACCACACCCAGATTTCAAGTATTTTATTATTTGGGACCAAAAATAGATTTTCAAGTACATTGCCCACAAGCAGGTGGGGCTCATCAGGTGCATAGTCAAAATTCACTTGCCCAACCTGAATTTTTACTTTCCCCACTATAAACTTAAAGTGGTTTGACACTTACATTTATTTAAAGATAAATTGAAGTAATCTCCCTATCTTGTTCTCTATGGAAACCTTGGATTACTTTTTGGTTAGTTAAGATTTTTTTTTAATGAAAGCTAACCAGTATTTCCATTACTAACATGACTAACTTAGTTACAGTAGACATTGTTCAATATACATTCGTATTTTATTTTTCAGGGAAAAGGGTACAAGAAACTATATGTTTAACTGTTAGTATTGCATTGATGGCCTTTAACCTGAGTGCCCTGGTGCTTCACTTCAAAGTAGAAAATTGGTACATGGTCCTGATCTGCTCATGTGAGTACAATAAATGACTTCCAACTATTGAGTTACTGTAGAAGCACAAATTTTCACCTAAAATAGTTTTGTGGACATTTCATTTTGTTGTTTTGAAAGTAACCTTATCAGTATATAGTCTTATGAAAATTCTGTGTGTGATTCAATTTTGTCAATATAATAATACTTGATATCGTGATTACTTAACTTAGCGGAACTCTTTTGCAATGGAGGTAGGAAACGTCTGCTGGATTGGGGCAAATGTGCTATTGAATACAATGTAAGATCGATCATTGTAAAATTTATAAGGACAAATAATTAAAAAAATCCTGGCGGAATACCTTGCTGAACAATCGCTGAACCAACCTAATTAATTTTTGAGAGGAGCTAGTCCTAAAATGTTACATTTTGTACGATATTTTTAACTAAGTGGACTCTTCTTATTAAATTTTCATTGAAAATCGTTATATTGTAAAGCTGATAAAATTTTCTAAACTTTCCTTATTTGACAGTCTACTCTTTGGAGTTCAATTCTTGGCAATACATTTTACGTTCGGCATAAAATTGTTCAAATCATTTGATTGTCACTACTGTAAACAATGCCATGTGCCCCAGTAATCTCGCGAGATTTAGAGCTTTCTCAACTCCCCCTCAAAAGATTGGTAGTAAGTTAGATAACTGCGAGGTACTCACAATATTACAAATTATTGTTTACAGCTAAATAAATGAAATTTAATCCTCGATGAATATTTCTGCTTTTACATATTGTAAAATAATAAAAAAATTAATTCTGTTAAATACCAATCTAATTGATAAAATCAAATCTTCCATCCACTCGTGGTTTTACTATACATCACGTGAACATATAGAAATCTGGTGGGCAGATGTAAAGTTTAACTTTAATTAGAGTGTTCTGTTGACATTTACTGTTAGTTATGTATATATATGTAATTCGATCATCTGTTGAGATAACAATTCAGAAATTTGCATTCATATGTTTTTAATTGATTATGAAGATTTTTTTTTTGCAGTGTTAGGAATAGTGGTGGCTGACTTCTTTAGTGGACTGGTTCACTGGGGAGCAGACACCTGGGGCTCCATAGAAATCCCGGTCATTGGCAAGGTAGCTGCTTTTAAATAACTTACTAGAAATAGCAGATCCCCCCACTCTTTTGCAAAAGTTTGGGTAAATGAAATCTCATTTTTCCTCACCTGTAACAAAGCCATGACCTTTGACTTCACAAACTTGATCTTCAAGTTTGAAACTATTATATTTTTCACTTATTATTTTACTTATCCTTTCAGGCCTTTATCCGTCCTTTTAGGGAGCATCATATAGACCCCACCTCCATCACGAGACATGATTTTATAGAAACCAACGGTGATAATTTTGCCGTCGTAGTCCCCTTTCTGGGTCACATGGCCTACAAGTTCGTCACGCTGTCTCCAGAGGAAATTGACAAGACGTACAACTGGGAGTGCTTTGTGTTTTTACTGGCCATCTTTGTCAGTTTGACCAATCAGGTACACATATGACTTCAAGCTTTCAATGCTGTTCACTCTCTTGTGCTGGTTTTAAGATTGTTGCGTAATATAATTGAATAATAATACAGTAAAACTTGTTTAGTACGAACACGGATATCGTGAATTCACGGATATAGCGTAAAATATATATATTTTGGATCCCCAACTAAATGAATTTAATGAATTTCTTATACGGATACAACGAATTTCGGAAATAGTGAAGTAATTTCATAGTTCCCTTTGACTTTGTTATAACAGAGTTTTACTGTAAACATAATAAATACAGTGTTCCATTGTATTTTCTGTCTATCTATCCATTCTAACATTAACGTAAAGTACCTCGTATATGCAATGTGAACAAATTTCAGAAATATGGAGAAACAATTTTTCTAGGTTGTAAAGGAAAAAAATTCTTCTCTGTAGTTTTTGTCATACACCAACTCTATTAAAATTACAGCTATCACAGGGGCTGGATATTTTTTAATCTTGTTAACAATTTTTCATTTTTCTCTGTTTAGTTTCACAAGTGGTCTCATACCTATTTTGGATTACCCAAGTGGATAACTTTTCTACAAGACGCGCACATTATCCTACCGAAAAAGCACCACCGAATCCACCATGTGGCACCCCACGAGACCTATTTCTGTATCACCACGGGCTGGCTCAATTATCCACTAGAAAAAATAGGCTTCTGGACATCTCTAGAAGACTTGATTGAAAGATCCACTGGGAATAAACCAAGGGCGGATGACTTCAAGTGGGCCCAGAAATGTCAATGATGATAATTTAGATAAGATATATATTTTTGAATTTATATGCTGTATTTATAAGGGGGAGACAAATATGTGTTACCAATCTGGGTTTGATGTACCTGTGTCACAGAACCAATCATTTTTGAGGAGAACAACCAAGATCCTGGTAATGTGTAGTTTTTGTATTCTTTTACAAGCAAAAAGAAAAAATCAATTATAAAATTGTACTTTTTACATGTCTTGTAGTTTTTTTCTTTGCATTTTTATTCCTTTTCATTTGTATGTGTATCCAAATAGACCAAGTTTGTTTAATGATTTTGAACTTTACTATTTTATGATTTTGAACTTTACTATTTAAATTATTAGACCCTGGAAGATGTGCAATAGCAGAAGGGAGAACTGTTTCTGTGTTGCTTTTAGTGTGTGTAGACCACTGATTTGTGTATTTATAAAATGATACAAGGATTTTAGATTTTTATCCATGTTTTATATAAAAATTGACTTTGTTAGTCTTATTTTAAATAACATTAAGTTCAAGTTTCTATGTTATCTTAGATTATATTTAATGGAAATATTAGCTTGATTTTTGGCACATTTATTAATAATTAATCTATCATGTCCATTCAACCCTTCCCTCTTTAATTGAAAGAGTAATGATCTGACTTGTTTATGTAGTGATGTATAATGATAGCTTCACTCTTTTTATCTCCTTCTAACATACATGTAGATTGGGGACAGATTTGTTGACTTTTTGACTTATATAACTTGAAGTGTTTGTTTATCAGGTGTTATATTTTCTGTAAACAAGGTAAAGTACACTAGGGCGGTCATTGTTCAAATCAACACGAGATACAGTTAAAAGGACATGCTTTCTGTTTTGTCTGGTTTGTGCACGTATTTATTATTTTATTTGAGTACAATGTTTAGTGTCATTAAATGTTGCGTAGTACATGTACTTGATACATGTGTAATTAAGAGGCATATATTTTTTTGGCGGTTACATATTATAGCCTTCTTAGATAGAGTTTATATAATTTATAAAGCAACATCAAGTTTTATATAGGTCATAATTAAAGGCTGGTATATTTATTATGGCTTATTCATACCGGTATTTTTTACATTATGAGGAAGATGTATAGATTCCGGGTTCAGCTCACAGATAATTCAAATTTATGTTATTGTGCAGAAGTTTTATCATGGGTACAAAACATAAATGATTATTTAAGCCCGTTATGCATAAATTATCCCATGTTTCCCACTATTGTTGATGTCCTTGGCATACTATACTAACTGGACAGTGATTCCTTATATTTCCATTTCATTGTGAAATAAAACTGTAGATTTAGACTTTAAAAATGCAGACATAGATTTAAATTACACGAGGATTCCCATCCCAATTTCAATAGTCCTTGCCCACCACAGATGCGCACGATATTTGCATGCATATTAGGCCTCCTTAGCTCCTGACCTATTGACCTGCCTAATTTACATTCCGGTAAAATTATCAAGAAATTAACTCCGCTAACTTTCAAAGAGTTATTACAGAGAGTAAAATTAGAAATGGAAATATTTATCCATCTCTTTATGACATGCAAACAGAAAGTAATTCATTGATAAGTTTTGTATTGTTTGACTTAAATGGAATGCAAAAGATGATCATGGACGAAATTTGCTTAATGTAGGTACTAAAAAAGGGAAAATTGTTGTCACCAATAAGATGTTACTTTTAAATGCTGATATTAAAAACATGTTTATGTTATATAGCTTGTGGGTATTAATGTGAACAAATCTATTATGGATCATGTGTACCTGTAATTTTGACTCTCTATGTTGTATTTTCTTTAATTTACATGATTTTTGTGTTGTATGCCTGTAAACTTGATTTTTTTTTTTCTTACTAAAATATTTTTCAGTTCAAAGCAGAAAAATCAAATAAGCTTCTTAAAAATTCAAAGATGTCTACAAAAATAAAATCTTTGTTGCTTTTTCACATACTTTTTTAAATGACATATCATGCCTTCTATGTTAAAACTACTAATTTAAATGTTCATCTTAGAATGTTTCATTGCACACCATTTTTACTGTACCATACAAGGGAGGTAATGGACTGTTATTCTCAAGATTTTCGAACCTTGTTTACTTGTATCAAAATTTAAAAGAATCCTACAGAAGCAGTAGTGGATATGTGAAGTTTGTATAATTTTTTTTTCATATTGGAGGAGTATTTGCAGAGACCAGTATACAACAGCTTACAGTGTAGGAGCCATACATGTATAAATTATTTTCCTTGAATGTGTGCCTTGCTTTCTTGTTGTCAGTATAAAATGAACAAATAGGGTAACAGTTGTGTTGTTTTCTTTTTATTCACTTCATCCACTATGCCCCATGTAGGGGCATCAGGCTGCCACTTCCTTCAGAGCAGTGTTAAGTCTGTCTCTGCAACTTAGAAGTACTGTAAACAATGCCTTCTTGTCTATTTGAAGTGCATGCTAATATATGATTAAAACAAATACAGATTGAATGATGTAGGTTCAAAATGGGTTACCATATTTTATGACTATGCTAATCAGTTGATTAGAAAGATTAGGCTAAATTCTGAGTGTGCTAATTAATGTATGATTACCCTTGGGTTCTTTTAATATTTTCACCTGTGTAACCAGCTCTCTAAACATGCTCTTGTGCCTTTTCCATCGGGTGATCGAGGCTCATTTCCTGCATCCCAGGTTACAAAGTTTTAAAGTAACTTAATGCCCAAGAGAAGCATGGATGTCTGGCTTATTAGCTCACAGCCGATGCTTTTCTTCACATTTTGTCTACTTTTCATTTTTTCGAAGTGCCAATTTTAATCAAACTTGGTACAAAGCATAATATATGATTAAAACAAATACAAAAATAGATTGAATGATGTAGGTTCAAAATGGGTTACCGTATTTTATGAACAAATCTTTAAAAATCTTCTTCTCAAGAACTAATCAGTTGATTAGAAAGATTGGGCTAAATTCTGAGTGTGCTTTTAATTAAATATATAGATCTTTAAAAATCTTCCTAGGGTTCTTTTAATATTTTCACCTGTGTAACCAGCTCTCTTTAAAAATCTTCATGCTCTTGTGCCTTTTCCATGACGGGTGACAATCCAAGTTTTACATAGAAATATATAGGAAAAATCTTTAAAAATCTTCTTCTGCACTCCCAGGTTACAAAGTTTTAAAGTTTTAAAATCATAAAGGGGAAGGGGGTAATGATAGGTATAGCCAAGAGAACCCAAGTTACTCAGGTGGATGTCTGGGCCTCTTGTCTGTTTCATTGTACCAGCCAGGTTTCAGATGCTGCATTTTGAACCAACATTTTTCTATAAGAATGACCAGGTTTCATTCCCAAGGAACTCTTAAGCCCTTTGGTGACCAAACTTGCATGGAAAATACATTTAGGGATGTTTTTAGGGAGGTATTTTTCATCATTTGTGTAAGAAGAGGTTTACACATTAAAAGTATTGCACACAGGTCCTTCATTTAGTGGAACTCTTCAACTCCAGGGAAGAACCCAATAAAGTTCAAACTACATTGCGTATGACCTTAATCTGAAGTGATAGCAATGATAGCAATTTCTGCTCCACTGACGTCTTGTGGAATAACGTACGAGATCCTTCTATAAACTTTTGTTTCATTAATTCACTTTTAACAGTGAAAAATTCATCACAGATTAGAATCTAAAATTCTTTTAGCAATAATTTTTCTTCTACGAGTTGATTTCCGATATAATAAGTAAGAATAGGTAAAATAGTTTATTATCAAGTTTTTTTTTTTAGGAATTGTATGTACAAAAATTAGATGTTTATCAAAGTTTGATTAAAAACAAAACAGTTTATCATCAGAAAATTCAATATGCATAAAATTATTTTCATTCTGATTAAAATTACTCTTACATATATCCAACTGTTCTATTATGTTCCAACATAACAAGGTCAAAGTTTGATTGAATGGACATATTAAAATCCCAGTAATATATTAAAATTCAAAACATACAAGCAAATTGGTACATTTAATTTTGTGCTGGTAAAATGAAAAGCCAAAGCACTAAAATGTTAGAATATAAACAAGACAATAATTTCCATTTGTTGGCAAAAATATCTATTGCTATTAATTTTTCCTTTTTTTTTAATTCTCTCACTGCAGTAATATGTGTTTAATAGTAATATATTTCTAATTTATAAAATTTTTTGAGAGGCCAGAAAACAATTATTGTACATAAATGCTTGTAGAATTCCTAAAACACTTTTCCAAAAATTTCCTCGTTTTGCAAATAAATGAAAAAGAATGTATACATGTAGTTGTGCCCCTTTCACAGTAAAGTAAATGTAAGGAATTCTGCATTTCTTAAGTAATTTTAATTGCTTGTATATATTTTATGAAAAAAATGTCTGAAAACCTTGCAATCGTAAATTCAAACAGGTTTAGATCTTATCATTTTAATACAAAGTTTGTAGTATGCAATTTTTATGGCACATACAAAATTTTAACTACCAAAAAATATCAGGTAGCACATTAAAGATACAAATAAGATATAGCAAACCTAAAAACTAGTGGTAATGCAAAAGTACTGAAGATTTTATAACAAAATAATATGCAAAAGGACACATTTCATAACAATACATGATTTTGGCATAAACAACCTTTTATAGAATGCATACAAAAAATGACAAGTCAAGGCCTTTGGCCTCTTGATGAATTAAGACCTACCAAAAAATTACCTGGTATAATGTCTGCAAAATTAGACGTCTATTTAGAAACGTTATTCCAAGAAAATGTTTTACATATTTTTTTTGACTTTGACCAAATTGGACTACTTTTAACATTTCCTTAATGGGTTTCTTAAATCTGAGCAATAGGTTAATTATGGTTTATATTAATAGTGAAAAAAAACTTTAACAACCTAACATGTTAGATCTTTTTGCTAACTGGTGTAATAAATTTCCCCTTGTATTCCAGGCCCGTTAGGGGTCATCTCCCTTGTTTCGTACTCGTACGTGATAACAGTTTCACCGGATGTCGACGGAACGATAACGGTCCTCACCGCCCGCTCCGTTTCTATCTGAGACGTTGGATTCCAGGGTCGGCTGATATCCGTGTCGTTCTGGCCACTGTACGGAATGTGGTAGTCCACAGTCCCATAATGCTCTACCACTTCCTCCTGGGAGTAACTCGGCACGACTATGATGGGTTCCTCCACTGACTGGGACATACTCTCCGCTTTGATTTTCTTCTCCGGGGGTTGAGATGAAGGTTCCCTTGCCTTCCGTTCTTTAACTGGGTTGATTTTCATGCCCTCTGTAGGTTTCTGGAGATCTTCCTCCTTGACGTACAATCCCATGACTGCTGCGATGCCTTCGTACTTCTCATCATCGTAATGTTCTGGATGGTTTATTTTGGAGTGAGCACGGAATTCATTCACGGTGTTAGAACCCCATTCACAGAACTTGCAGGGGTAGATAAACAGTCCCTCGTGCTTTTTAGTCTTCATTATATGCTTGCGGATGTTTTCATGAGTGTTACATGAATAATCGCAGTATGGGCACTTGTATGGTTTTGAACCAATATGGATTCTCATATGACGACGAAGATGAGTTCTAGTACCGGCTTTGTAGGTACAGTATTCACAGTGGAAGTTTCTCTCTCCAGTGTGAGTACGGCTGTGACGCAGCAGTCTATTTTTAGTCCCTGCCGAGTACCCACACTGGTCACAGAGAAATGGGCGGTGTTTGGTATGGGACTTCATGTGAGCATCAAGTTCATTGGCAAAATAGAAACTCCAGTGGCAGTCTGGAACTCCACATTTGAATTTTTTCTCTCCATGTCGACGCATGTGGTGCTTAAGCTGACGTTGGAGGTAGAAAGACATTCCACAGACATCACACATAAGCTTCTGCACTCCCTGTTTCTCCATTGCATGCTGCCTCATGTGTTCCCTGTAAGACTCCACTTTCTTGTACTTCTTTCCACATATATCACAGCTCCTCTCTGTCAGTCCCAGGTGAGTCAGCAGATGGCGCCTCAGAGACAATGGCGACATGAAACCAAGGTTACAGTAGCGACATTTGAATGGACGATCACCAGAGTGAAGACGTAAATGCTCCAACATGTAATCCTTCTTCAATTCTTTTCCACACTCCTTGCAAGGTATTCTCTCATTCCTTTCACAGTTCTTAACGGTCTCTAAGAAGTCTTTGTATTTCTCCCATGTTATGTCGGGCCTTCCCAGTTCCTTAACCAGCAGCTCCTCTGAGTTTGGATGCAGATGATAAACATCAATGTGGAACTGCTTCCAGGCTTCATCTGTGAATCTCTTGTTACAGATGTGGCAATGGAAGATGCTTGGTTCTCCTTCCTCATTGGTATTGTTATCTTCCACTGTAGCTAAATTGGCCTGATGTTGCTTTCCAGAATAGTGAAGCTTCAGTGCTTTCTCATTGAGAAAAGTAATGTCACAAAGCTCACAGACTAGAATCTCCTTAGAATGAGCCTCCATGTAGTGAGGTCGAAGGTCAGCATACTTGTTCACCATGTAATCACAATGATTACACTTGAAGATCTTTTCTTGAGCTGGCTTATCTGTAAGTTTCTTGCCTCTTTTCTTGTATGGGCCTCGGGGCTTTTTCAGATGGTGATTGTTGTGTGCTCGTTCATACATTCCTGGGACGGGAGGTTTCTGGGTGTTGTACTTCAGTGTGGTGTATTTATCCTCCTCTCCTTCTTCTTCCTCTCCTTGTTCATTCTTCATTTCCTCACTCTTCACCTCCTTGTCTTCTTCCTTTACAGCCCCTTCATTCTCTTCCTTCACCTCTTCAAATTTTCCCTCTTTCTTCCCTAAGTATCTCATCATTTCCTTCTTCTTATGCTTCTTGCTCTTCATGTGCTGTGAGAAACTATTCCTTCCTGATAAAACTTTGTTGCAGAGTTCACAAATGGCTGCATCGCTGTCTCCGTGACGCCGGTTCATGTGAATCACAAAGGCATTGTAAGTTTTGAATTTCCTGTTGTTGCACTCGCTGCAAGAAAATTCTCCGACTTCATCTATCTGGGTATCTCCTATAATGTGACCCACAGAATTGAGCTCCTTCCTATGCTTTGACCTCACATGCCTCTTCATGTGTACCCTTGAGTGCATCTTCTTTTTGCAGAACTTACAGGCAGCCATAAACCACTTTTCTTTGATGATGCAGAGTTTTCTCCCTTTTAATGCAGCCTCTCTATGGCTTATGTCATTGATCATGTGATAAATCATATCCTCATTTGTATGACAACTATACTGACACAAAGTACACATCAATTCTCCTGGCAGTTTCTTACAATTGTTCCTGTGGACATTTTCTTTCAGGTGAGCTATCAAGTCATTTTCTTGATTAAAGTAGTACTGACATAACCCACATTGGAATGGACTCAGTCGAACAATAAATTTGTGGTACTGCTCAAGGGTCCTTATAGTGTCTTTCTCCCCTTTTGCTCTGTTTTTGTGTTTTTTAGATAACAAATGTCTTGTTAAAACATACAAGTTGGCAAATTTCTGATCACAGATTTTACACTCATGTTCTGTGATTTCCTTTTTGGGTTTAATTGTGACTGGAACTTCAGCCAGCTCCACAGAAGCAGTGTTTTCTTTACTTTCCTCTGCATTTTTGTCTTGCTCATTCTGAGTGGAAGCTGTTTCTGCCTCTTTTTCATCATGTTTCTCCTCTTGTTCGTCAGCATTTTCTTCCCTTTCCTCAGTCATGGTTTCGTCTTCATCTTCGTACATTTTCTTACCCGATCGTCTCTTTTTCTTGTGTGTTTTCCCACCACAATGAGCAGAGTAAATGTATCTAGATTTGAAAGACATATCACACGTACCACAATAATAATCTGAAGCTGACTCGCTGGATCTTGTTTTTATATGCTTTCCTTTCCCCTTTCCTCCACCTTCTCTATCCATGCCTGGTTTCCACTTCCCACCTGTGCTTATTATAGTCCTCTGGGATCGCCACTTTCCACCTGTGGAATGATGTGGCCCCTCTCCAGGTTTCCACTTTCCGCGAGTGTGCTCGGGTGGCGGAAAGTCACCGTCCGACTCGTCAGAAAAAGCTTCCTCTAGGAAATCTTCATCAAAATCTAAATCATCATCACTGAAATTCAAACTGTTAAGGATATTTGCTATAGGAAGTTCATTTATGCTGTTGTGCCCTTGGTCTCCAAACATGCCCTCGTTATGTCCAGAATCTTTGGACGTTGAAGATTTACTCTGAAGAGCAAGGGAAGAGAAGAAGTCTGGTTTTTCTTTACTTGTGGCATCAGACATAACAACGTTTGGATCCACCCCTTGTCCATTGCTTGGACTAAAATTATCACTCTTTTCTGTGGAGAAATCAATCACAACAGCTAGTTCTTGATCAGACAGACCCACAGTGGAATTGGAATTTGGAAGACCATTCTGTTCAATACCCAGGCTATGTGCTACTGTAATGGAATTCTGCTGACTGAGACTGCGCTGCATCATCAGATTCTGTGGTATAGGTTCCGAGGCCAGGCTGCTGGGATCCGTGGAGATGTTTGCCTGAGTGTCGTTGAGATTTTTAAAGGAAGATGTCAGAACCGTCTCCTGTTCAGTTGTGGGCTGACACTGACTGGCCAGAAGATGGAGTCCTCCCATGTAGTCCTCAGACTTCTCACTGAGGACGGTGATGGTCCCCACCACCTGAGTCTCCACCTGGCTGGTGGGGACACTGCTACAGGGTGGGGACTGGGACGGGGGTGAGGCACCGCTGGTGGGGACCGCTGGGATGATCTTCTTTCCCGGACAGTCGTACTTTTTGTGGTTGATATAGTTGAGTAGACCCACCACTGTCGACTGACAGACCAGGCAGACATGCATGTCAAACATTTCTTCATCCATCTGAAAATCCATAAAAGAAAAACATAGGGATGAGCAAGGTCCCTGTTCATATAAAAGAACTAAAAATCTGCAGTAAAACATTGTTATAGCTCTTAGTTAAGTAATCCTCAAGAAATGTTATGTAAATTAGTCAATATCAATTTTATCTGAAATTGTTCTGCAATTCTTGATTTGTACTTTTAATTTTTATTTGATGTTAGACTACTCTTACAAAAGCTGCAAATATATATGCGTACTCTCTGAAGTTGTTGAAAATTCCATACTTTGGCAGTTTATAATGAATTTTTTTGTTCTGATACCTTGCTTTTTTGTTTAATGCATGACAATAACTCTTTTTTATTTTCAGACTAAACTTTTGCAAAGTTGATGTTGTAATAAAATTTACAGTACCTGATAATTAAGAAATCTTGAAAGCTTCATTAACATGATTTATACCTTGAACTCTCTATGTATTCCTCTTTAGATCTCCTCTTCTGATTTTACTTTATTCCAATCTGTAAATAGTACTGACAGATTATTCATCCACTTTATATTTCATCATCAAAATACTGAAATACATTGTTTTAAAGTATCACTATATGACAATCAAGCATTGTCAAATTTTTATTGAAATGATGAAAAAATACTTATAGTGGTATTATTTTTTTAAGTCAATGATTTGTGAAAGCATTTTTAGAGAGACACATGGAAAAAAGTTATTGTAGATTCTTAAATATATGTTAGGAATTTTTACAAGTAATTTGTTGAGAAGCACTATGCGCAAATTCAAATTAGGCCTCTAACATTTTTATTTTCACATTGCTGATATACAATGTACATGTAAAACTGTTCATCTAAAGACCTCGTGAATTCTCAAAAATTGAATAATTTCTCTATTCCCTTGCCCATTACAAAAAAGGATCTATAAGTACATTGATATTTGACTGATCTTTAAGATTAACTCTTTAGGTCAGTTCTTTTTACATTTTTCTTTCTTTTTTTCCCACATCCAAGTACAGAAAGTTAGTTTTTTTTATATAACACAACTTTAATAAATGTGTATTCTCTTAAAAAAAGACGGGGAAAAAGAAGAGAAAAATGCTTTGCAAAAACTATGGGGGCAGCTGTGTAGCACAGTACAGGACTGCACACAATATATTCCAAGGTGACAAATGTCTGCATGTAAAACAAATGACCAGCCTTCACTCCCTGCTCTTTACCAGGCAGCTGCCTCAGTATGACATAAGAGACCTGCCAAAGTCACATGACAGCTTATGTTTTAAAATCCAAGTTAAAAAAAATACAAAAAATGCAGGCAAAAAAGGTTGTTTCTCCTGAAGCTGGGGGTCTATAAATCATGTGAGACAAGGCTGTCAAGTGGCCATTTCTGTGCTAAAACTGACAGCTGTCTGCAGCAAGTTTTTACCTCAGATTTCCAAGGTCAAGGTCATTTCTCTCAGTCTCCCCTCTGCAGATGATGACGAGACAGTTGTTAATTGTCATACATTCTTTATGCTGGGGTCAGAGGACTTCATCTACCTGAAAAAGAGGAGACAAATTTGAAATGAAATTATGTGTTATTTTATCATTGTTAGAAACTTTTTTGTATCAAATTAATATCTTAACAGATGCCGTTAACCAAAAAAAAAAAAAAAAAAGAGAAGATATTAAATGTTTTTGGGGTCATTTTCATTTACACTTGGAGAAAAGGGTAATATAATAATCTGATCACCTGCTTTTGGAGGCAACCTTAGTTTTTCAATAAGATGATCTTTTTAAAAAGCAGAATGATGTCCTCTAGTGTTACAAAATGGATAAAATATATTATCACTGAAATACTGAATTAGCATTAAAACTAGTCAACTATATTGGCATATTCTATGCTAAGTTCAAATGTTCCAAAAGTATCAATAAGTTAATATAAGTTGGACTCTGAAACACATCATCCAGTAATGGTAGCATGACATATGCCCCTTGATGCACCATTTTGACATTAATTTCAATAAATATGAAATCATAAATATGAAATTTTTATTTTAAAAAAAATTCTACATAGAAAAAAAATCAGAAATGAAGTATGTTTGCAACATGCTCACTGTGGTCATGACCCCCTACCCCTATTTCCTACAATCCATCATACAGTAGCTCTGTAGATAACTGATTTTCTCTAATAAGCTCATTCGCTCACAAATATAGGATAGGTTGAAGTCTTCCACATTTGATATTTAGATCATTTTTAATTTCAAACAATTACTTTTTAAAACTTTATACTACCAATGCCAACTGATACATAAAGCGTAACACCCCCCCCCCCCTCTCCCGACTCAACCAATCCTGACATTTATAACTTATGTAAATGACAGAATGGTAACGTTTTAGAAAGCAATCTTCATAGATGGAACTGGAAGTGTAGGTTTAAACATTGTAAGCACTGAATTTTTCCAGATTCACATCTACTCTTGGTAAATAGTGGAAACTTTAAATAAATAATCCAACATATTTTTGGGGGCTCATTTTTTTAACTAATAGAAATAAACAAATACTGACAATAAAAGGAAAATGTTCCTGGGTGCCTATTTCTATGCTCATTAAACATGTTATTAAGACAGAAACTCTTCAAACAAATTTAATAGGGACTGATAAATCCATAAAATGAAGAAGGATTTTATGAGTTGTAATATAAGATATAGCCTTGATTTTGTGTGGATAATGATCCACTCATTTGGATACTGAAATCGTGAACCTGTCCAATGATTTTGCAAATTCAGAAACTTGGAGAATTATTCAATGGACAAATGACAGGTGTTTCTGATACACAATAATCTGTTTTGCTCTATCTGTTAAGTTCATATTATTCCAAACTCCTATGCCACCCAATCAGGTTATGTAAAACATAAGGACAACTACGGCTGAATCAACAAATCAAAATGAATTGATATTCAAATGTGTATCCTATTGAACATGTTGAAACATTTACTTTCCCCAAACATATCGTGATAACAGATCAGAAAGTCTTTCCTTTAATCATGTTAATACTGTGTACTAAATGTAATTTCTACATGTTCAAGCCCACAAGATCATTTCGAGTGTTCAATATATAAAAATAAAACTGGCTAATATTATACAGTTATTGACTTTTGATGAGGTCTACTCGTGACTATACAGACCTGGTCAGGTATTGGTTGACCGAGGCCGAACTCATGACTATACGGACCTGGTCAGGTATTGGTTGACCGAGGCCAAAGGCCGAGGTTAACCAATACCTGACCAGGTCCGTATAGTCACGAGTAGACCGAATTCAAAAGTCAACAACCGTTTTATTAAATGTTCAGGAATTTTACAACAATTTTGACACTTGCGTTGTTGTCTCCATCAAATATAAACACTCATAATAAAATGCAAAGTGTAACATCACTTTTTACATGTTGTTATACTTCAACAGCTTAACAACTAGTAGCTGCAGATCTGTAGCTATCCGGAAAAATATATATTGATAGACCGGATAGCTACAGTGCCACCCATTGAAAAAACTGTATATTTATTGCGCAAAAAAAAGTGCGCTCGGTTTTCGATTTATTTCTGCATGTTCCTAAAACTGTAATCTCAAAATATTACTAACCGTGTGTTCCTAACATATTCTTTGAATCTTTCCACAACAAAACATTCGTCATAATTGTTGTTAATAGTCCTCCTGACCCTGATATTGTCATCATCGAACATTTCAATATATACTGCATTTTGGTTTCAAAGATAATTCGGTAATAAAAGCAAATCTTAATTGAGGTAAGAATTTGGAAGAAATAATCATCACTTTTTTTTCATGTTGCTATCAATATATATTTTTCCGGATAGCTACAGATCTGCAGCTAAACAACTAGTAGTTAAAACTGGAAAACAATATCATTAAACAATCAATACTCAACCATTTACTTTTAAAAGCATTTAATCTCCTTGGTACTGGCGTCTGACATGTTTACATTCACACCAACACATGCTTTGAAACACGCAATCTGATTGGTCGAAAAAACTGTAAGCAAACGTATGGTTGGTCAAGAGGGAAAACCCCCAAATAAACCACCCAGAACGTCATATGAGGTGAACTCACTCTGAGGTACATCTCAGGAAAAGGTCTCTAGACCAATCACAGAGCACCAAAATTCCTGATCATTTAATAAGAGCATATGTCCAATCTTACAGTTAAAATAATATGCTATTAATTAAATGGGCAAATGTAGCAAATGACTGAATGATATCCTTTAATTATACATTTTTGCAAAAATACTAAACTGAAACTTCACATGGTTGATAGATTGATACCTAATTGCAAGAGCATTATTCACAGCCAGGATTATCTATCAAGGGGAAGTCCCCATCCGAAAATGGAATTTTTGGGGGTAAAAGGTATCCACAGTCACAGAAAAATATGATTGATTGGATTACTTTTAATCTAAATCAGTTTTTTCTCATAAATCATTTTAGAGTGATTCTACAATTGTCTGCTACATCGAAGGTATATGGAAAGTATTCCACCCTGTAGTGAGGGCTTGTCCCAAGAAAAGTTTTAAACTTTTCTAGATTATCT